>NW_027043664.1:0-56457 GCF_036013475.1 Columba livia | reverse complement strand
GGCTTTCTTTCCTCTTTCTTTGGGCATTCTTTGGGCTTTCTTTCCCCTTTCTTTGGGCTTTCTTTCCCCTTTCTTTGGGCTTTCTTTGGGCTTTCTTTCCCCTTTCTTTGGGCTTTCTTTCTCCTTTCTTTCGGCTTTCTTTGGGCTTTCTTTCCCTTTTCCTTGGGCTTTCTTTGGGCTTTCTTTGGGATTTCTTTGGGATTTCTTTGGCTTTCTTTCCCCTTTCTTTGGGCTTTCTTTCCCCTTTTTTTGGCTTTCTTTGAGCTTTCTTTGGGCTTTCTTTGGGCTTTCTTTGGGCTTTCTTTGGGCTTTCTTTGGGCTTTTTTTGGGCTTTCTTTGGGATTTCTTTCCCCTTCCTTTGGGCTTTCTTTGGGCTTTCTTTCGGCTTTCTTTGGGCTTTCTTTCCCCTTTCTTTGGGCTTTCTTTCCCCTTTCTTTGGGCTTTCTTTGGGCTTTCTTTTGGCTTTCTTTGGGGTTTCTTTCCCCTTTCTTTGGGCTTTCTTTGGGCTTTGTTTGGGCTTTCTTTGGGCTTTCTTTGGCTTTCTTTCCCTTTCTTTGGGCTTTCTTTTGGCTTTCTTTCCCCTTTCTTTAGGCTTTCTTTGGGCTTTCTTTGGGCTTTCTTTCCCCTTTCTTTGGGCTTTCTTTGGGCTTTCTTTCCCCTTTCTTTGGACTTTCTTTGGGCTTTCTTTCCCCTTTCTTTGGGCTTTCTTTGGCTTTCTTTGGGCTATCTTCCGCTTTCTTTCCCCTTTCTTTGGGCTTTCTTTGGGCTTTCTTTCCGCTTTCTTTGGGCTTTCTTTGGCTTTCTTTGGGCTTTCTTTGGCTTTCTTTCCCCTTTCTTTGGGCTTTCTTTCCCCTTTCTTTGGGCTTTCTTTCCCCTTTCTTTGGGCTTTCTTTCCCTTTCTTTGGGCTTTCTTTCCCTTTCTTTGGCTTTCTTTCCCCTTTCTTTGGGCTTTCTTTGGGCCTTTCTTTGGGCTTCTTTGGGCTTTCTATGGGCTTTCTCTGGGCTTTCTTTGGGCTTTCTTTGGGCTTTCTTTGGGCTTCTTTCCCCTTTCTTTGGGCTTTCTTTGGGCTTTCTTTCCCCTTTCTTTGGGCTTTCTTTCCCCTTTCTTTGGGCTTTCTTTGGGCTTTCTTTGGGCTTTCTTTGGGCTTTCTTTCCCCTTTCTTTGGGCATTCCTTGGCTTTCTTTCCCCTTTCTTTGGGCTTTCTTTGGGCTGTCTTTGGACTTTCCTTTCCCCTTTCTTTGGGCTTCCTTTGGGCTTTCTTTCCCTTTCTTTGGGCTTTCTTTGGGCTTTCTTTGAGCTTCCTTTGGCTTACTTTAGGCTTTCTTTGGGCTTTCTTTCGGCTTTCTTTGGCTTCTTTCTTTGGCTTTCTTTCCTTTCTTTGGGCTTTCTTTGCCTTTCTTTGGCTTTCTTTGGGCTTTCTTTGGCCTTTCTTTGGCTTTCTTCTGGCATTCTTTGGGCTTTCTTTCCCCTTTCTTTGGGCTTTCTTTGGGCTTTCTTTGGGCTTTCTTTTCACTTTGCTTTTGGGCTTTTCCTTTTCGCCCTTTCTTTGGACTTTCTTTGGCTTTCTTTCCCCTTTCTTGGGCTTTCTTTGGCTTCTTTTCTTCCTTTCTTGGCTTTCTTGGCTTCTTCTTTCCCTTTCTTGGGCTTTCTTGGGCTTCTTTCCTGGCTTCTTCCCTTTCTTTGGGCTTTCTTTCCCTCCTGCTTTCTTTCCCCTTTCCTTTGGGCTTTCTTTGGGATTTCTTTCACCTTTCCTTGGGCTTTCTTTCCCCTTTCTTTGGGCTTTCTTTCCCCTTTCTTTCCCCTTTCTTTGGGCTTTCTTTGGGCTGTCTTTGGACTTTCTTTCCCCTTTCTTTGGGCTTCCTTTGGGCTTTCTTTCCCCTTTCTTTGGGCTTTCTTTGGGCTTTCTTTGAGCTTCCTTTGGACTTACTTTAGGCTTTCTTTGGGCTTTCTTTCGGCTTTCTTTGGGCTTTCTTTCCCCTTTCTTTGGGCTTTCTTTCCCCTTTCTTTTGGCTTTCATTGGGCTTTCTTTGGGCTTTCTTTCCCCTTTCTTTGGGCATTCTTTGGGCTTTCTTTCCCCTTTCTTTGGGCTTTCTTTGGGCTTTCTTTGTGCTTTCTTTCCCCTTTCTTTGGGCTTTCTTTTGGCTTTCTTTCCCCTTTCTTTAGGCTTTCTTTGGGCTTTCTTTGGGCTTTCTTTCCCCTTTCTTTGGGCTTTCTTTCCCCTTTCTTTGGACTTTCTTTGGGCTTTCTTTCCCCTTTCTTTGGGCTTTCTTTGGGCTATCTTCCCCTTTCTTTCCCCTTTCTTTGGGCTTTCTTTGGGCTTTCTTTCCCCTTTCTTTAGGCTTTCTTTCCCATTTCTTTGGGCTTTCTTTCCCTTTTCTTTGGGATTTCTTTCCCCTTTCTTTGGGCTTTCTTTCCCCTTTCTTTGGGCTTTCCTTACCCTTTCTTTCCCCTTTCTTTGGGCTTTCTTTGGGCTTTCTTTGGGATTTCTTTGGGCTTTCTTTCCCCTTTCTTTGGGCTTTCTTTGGGCTTTCTTTGGGCTTTCCTTGGGCTTCCTTTGGGCTTTCTTTGGGCTTTCTTTGGAATTTCTTTGGGATTTCTTTGGGCTTTCTTTCCTCTTTCTTTGGGCTTTCTTTCCCCTTTCGTGGGGCTTTCTTTGGGCTTTCTTTGGGCTTTCTTTCACCTTTCTTTGGGCTTTCTTTCCCCTTTCTTTGGGCTTTCTTTGTGCTTTCTTTGGGCTTTCTTTGGGCTTTCTTTGGGCTTTCTTTGGGCTTTCCTTCCCCTTTCTTTGGGCTTTCTTTGGGCTTTCTTTGGCTTTCTTTGGGCTTTTCTATGGGCTTTCTCTGGGCTTTCTTTGGGCTTTCTTTGGGCTTTCTCTGGGCTTTCTTTGGGCTTTCTTTGGGCTTTATTTGGGCTTCTTTCCCCTTTCTTTGGGCTTTCTTTGGGCTTTCTTTCCCTTTCTTTGGGCTTTCTTTGCCCTTTCTTTGGGCTTTCTTTGGGCTTTCTTTGGGCTTTTTTTGGGCTTTCTTTCCCCTTTCTTTGGGCATTCTTTGGGCTTTCTTTCCCCTTTCTGTGGGCTTTCTTTGGGCTTTCTTTCCCCTTTCTTTGGGCTTTCTTTTCACTTTCTTTCCCCTTTCTTTAGGCTTTCTTTGGGCTTTCTTTGGGCTTTCTTTTCCCTTTCTTTGGGCTTTCTTTCCCCTTTCTTTGGACTTTCTTTGGGCTTTCTTTCCCCTTTCTTTGGGCTTTCTTTGGGCTATCTTCCCCTTTCTTTCCCCTTTCTTTGGGCTTTCTTTGGGCTTTCTTTCCCCTTTCTTTGGGCTTTCTTTGGGCTTTCTTTGCGCTTTCCTTCCCCTTTCTTTGGGCTTTCTTTGGGCTTTCTTTGGGCTTTCTTTGGGCTTTCTATGGGCTTTCTCTGGCTTTCTTTGGGCTTTCTTTGGGCTTTCTTTGGAATTTCTTTGGGATTTCTTTGGGCTTTCTTTCCCCTTTCTTTGGGCTTTCTTTCCCCTTTCTTTGGGCTTTCTTTCTCCATTCTTTGGGCTTTCTTCCCCTTTCTTTGGGCTTTCTTTCCCCTTTCTTTGGGCTTTCTTTGGGCTTTCTTTCCCCTTTCTTCGGGCTTTCTTTCACCTTTCTTTGCGCTTTCTTTCCCCTTTCTTTGGGTTTTCTTTCCCCTTTCTTTGGGCTTTCTTTCCCCTTTCATTCCCCTTTCTTTGGGCTTTCTTTCCCCTTTCTTTCCCCTTTCCTTGGCCTTTCTTTCCCCTTTCTTTCCCCTTTCTTTGGTCTTTCTTTCCCCTTTCTTTGGGCTTTCTTTCCCCTTTCTTTACCCTTTCTTTGGTCTTTCTTTCCCCTTTCTTGGGCTTTTCTTTCCCCTTTCTTACCCTTTCTTTGGGCTTTCTTTCCCCTTTCTTTGGGCTTTCTTTGGGCGTTTTTTCCCTTTTTTTGGGCTTTCTTTGAGCTTTCTTTCCACTTTCTTTGGGCTTTCTTTGGGCTTTCTTTCCCCTTTCTTTGGGCTTTCTTTCCCCTTTCCTTGGGCTTTCATTGGGCTTTCTTTCCCTTTCTTTGGCTTTCTTTCCCCTTTCTTTGGGCTTTCTTTCCCCTTTCATTCACCTTTCTTTGGGCTTTCTTTCCCCTTTCTTTGGGCTTTCTTTCCCCTTTCTTTCCCCTTTCTTTCCGCTTTCTTCCCCTTTCTTCCCCTTTCTTTCCCCCTTTCTTTCCCCTTTCTTTCCCCTTTCTTTCCGCTTTCTTTCCCCTTTCTTTCCCCTTTCTTTCCCCTTTCTTTGGGCTTTCTTTCCCCTTTCTTTGGGCTTTCTTTGGGCTTTCTTTCTCCTTTCTTTGGGCTTTCTTTCCCCTTTCTTTGGGCATTCTTTCCCCTTTCTTTGGGCTTTATTTCCCCTTTCTTTGGGCTTTCTTTCCCCTTTCTTTGGGCATTCTTTGGCGTTTCTTTCCCCTTTCTTTGGGCTTTTTTTCTCATTTCTTTGGCTTTCTTTGGGCTTTCTTTCCCCTTTCTTTGGGCTTTCTTTCCCCTTTCTTTGGGCTTTCTTTGTGCTTTATTTGGCTTTCTTTCCCCTTTCTTTGGGCTTTCTTTAACCTTTCTTTGGGGCTTTCTTTCCCCTTTCTTTGGGCTTTCTTTCCCCTTTCTTTGGGCTTTCTTTCCCCTTTCTTTCCCCTTTCTTTGGGCTTTCTTTCCCCCTTTCTTTCCCCTTTCTTTGGCATTTCTTTTCCCTTACTTTGGGCTTTCTTTCCCCTTTCTTTCCCCTTTCTTTGGGCTTTCTTCCCCTTTCATTCCCCTTTCTTTGGGCTTTCTTTCCCCTTTCTTTCCCCTTTCTTTGGGCTTTCTTTCCCCTTTCTTTCCCCTTTCTTTGGGCTTTCTTTCCCTTTCTTTGGGCTTTCTTTCCCCTTTCCTTCCCCTTTCTTTGGGCTTTCTTTCCCCTTTCTTTGGATTTTCTTTGGGCTTTCTTTCCCCTTTCTTTGGGCTTTCTTTGGGCTATCTTCCCCTTTCTTTCCCCTTTCTTTGGGCTTTGTTTGGGCTTTCTTTCCCTTTCTTTGGCTTTCTTTCCCCTTTCTTTGGGCTTTCTTTCCCCTTTCTTTGGCTTTCTTTCCCTTTCTTTCTGCTTTCTTTGGGCTTTCTTTGCCTTTCTTTGGGCTTTCCTTCCCCTTTCTTTGGGCTTTCTTTCCCCTTTCTTTGGCTTTCTTTCCCCTTTCTTTGGGATTTCTTTCCCCTTTCTTTGGGCTTTCTTTCCCCTTTCTTTGGGCTTTCTTTCCCCTTTCTTTCCCCTTTCTTTGGGCTTTCTTTGAGCTTTCTTTGTGCTGTCTTTGGGCTCTCTTTGGGCTTTCTTTGGGCTTCCTTTGGGCTTTCTTTCCCCTTTCTTTGGGCTTTCTTTGGGCTTTCTTTGGGCTTTCCTTGGGCTTCCTTTGGGAATTCTTTGGGCTTTCTTTGGGCTTTCTTTGGGATTTCTTTGGGGATTTCTTTGGGCTTTCTTTGGGCTTTCTTTGGGGTTTCTTTCCCCTTTCTTGGGGCTTTCTTTGGGCTTTCTTTGGGCTTTCTTTCCCCTTTCTTTGGGCTTTCTTTGCCCTTTCTTTGGGCTTTCTTTGCCCTTTCTTTGGGCTTTCTTTGCCTTTCTTAGGGCTTACTTTCCCCTTTCTTTGGGCTTTCTTTGGGCTTTCTTTCTCTTTCTTTGGGCTTTCTTTCCCCTTTCTTTGGGCTTTCTTTCCCCTTTCTTTGGGCTTTCTTTCCCCTTTCTTTGGGCTTTCTTTGGGCTTTCTTTCCCCTTTCTTTGGGCTTTCTTTCCCCTTTCTTTGGGCTTTCTTTCCCCTTTCTTTGGGCTTTCTTTGGGCTTTCTTTCTCCTTTATTTTCCCTTTTTTGGGCTTTCTTTCCCCATTCTTTGGGCTTTCTTTGGGCTTTCTTTCCCCTTCCTTGGGCTTTCTTTGGGCTTTCTTTGGATTTCTTTGGGATTTCTTTGGGCTTTCTTTCCCTTTCTTTAGGCTTTCTTTCCCCTTTCTTTGGGCTTTCTTTGGCCTTTCTTTGGGCTTTCTTTGGGCCTTCTATGGGCTTTCTCTGGCTTTCTTTGGGCTTTATTTGGGCTTCTTCTCTGCTTCTTTCCCCTTTCTTTGGGCTTTCTTTGGGCTTTCTTTCCCTTTCTTGGCCTTTCTTTCCCCTTTCTTTGGGCTTTCTTTCCCCTTTCTTTGGGCTTTCTTTCCTCTTTCTTTGGGCATTCTTTGGGCTTTCTTTAACCTTTCTTTGGCTTTCTTTCCCCTTTCTTTGGGCTTTCTTTGGGCTTTCTTTCCCCTTTCTTTGGGCTTTCTTTCTCCTTTCTTTGGGCTTTCTTTGGGCTTTCTTTCCCTTTTCCTTGGGCTTTCTTTGGGATTTCTTTGGGATTTCTTTGGGATTTCTTTGGCTTTCTTTCCCCTTTCTTTGGGCTTTCCTTCCCCTTTGTTTGGGCTTTCTTTGAGCTTTCTTTGGGCTTTCTTTGGGCTTTCTTTGGCTTTCTTTGGGCTTTTTTTGGGCTTTCTTTGGCTTTCTTTCCCCTTCCTTTGGGCTTTCTTTGGGCTTTCTTTCGGCTTTCTTTGGGCTTTCTTTCCCCTTTCTTTGGGCTTTCTTTCCCCTTTCTTTGGGCTTTCTTTGGCTTTCTTTGGGCTTTCTTTGGGTTTCTTTCCCCTTTCTTTGGGCTTTCTTTGGGCTTTGTTTGGGCTTTCTTTGGGCTTTCTTTGGGCTTTCTTTCACCTTTCTTTGGGCTTTCTTTTGGCTTTCTTTCCCCTTTCTTTAGGCTTTCTTTGGGCTTTCTTTGGGCTTTCTTTCCCCTTTCTTTGGGCTTTCTTTGGGCTTTCTTTCCCCTTTCTTTGGACTTTCTTTGGGCTTTCTTTCCCCTTTCTTTGGGCTTTCTTTGGGCTTTCTTTGGGCTGTCTTCCGCTTTCTTTCCCTTTCTTTGGGCTTTCTTTGGGCTTTCTTTCCCCTTTCTTTGGGCTTTCTTTGGGCTTTCTTTGGGCTTTCTTTCCCCTTTCTTTGGGCTTTCTTTCCCCTTTCTTGGGCTTTCTTTCCCCTTTCTTTGGGCTTTCTTTCCCCTTTCTTTGGGCTTTCTTTCCCCTTTCTTTGGGCTTTCTTTCCCCTTTCTTTGGCTTTCTTTCCCCTTTCTTTGTGCTTTCTTTGGGCTTTCTTTGGGCTTTCTTTGGGCTTTCTATGGGCTTTCTCTGGGCTTTCTTTGGGCTTTCTTTGGGCTTTCTTTGGGCTTCTTTCCCCTTTCTTTGGGCTTTCTCTGGGCTTTCTTTCCCCTTTCTTTGGGCTTTCTTTCCCCTTTCTTGGGCTTTCTTTGGCTTTCTTTGGGCTTTCTTTGGGCTTTCTTTCCCCTTTCTTTGGGCATTCTTTGGGCTTTCTTTCCCTTTCTTTGGGCTTTCTTTGGGCTGTCTTTGGACTTTCTTTCCCCTTTCTTTGGGCTTCCTTTGGGCTTTCTTTCCCCTTTCTTTGGGCTTTCTTTGGGCTTTCTTTGAGCTTCCTTTGGACTTACTTTAGGCTTTCTTTGGGCTTTCTTTCGCTTTCTTTGGGCTTTCTTTTCCCTTTCTTTGGGCTTTCTTTCCCCTTTCTTGGGGCTTTCATTGGGCTTTCTTTGGGCTTTCTTTCCCCTTTCTTTGGGCATTCTTTGGGCTTTCTTTCCCCTTTCTTTGGGCTTTCTTTGGGCTTTCTTTGTGCTTTCTTTCCCCTTTCTTTGGGCTTTCTTTTGGCTTTCTTTCCCCTTTCTTTAGGCTTTCTTTGGGCTTTCTTTGGGCTTTCTTTCCTCTTTCTTTGGGCTTTCTTTCCCCTTTCTTTGGGCTTTCTTTGGGCTATCTTCCCCTTTCTTTCCCCTTTCTTTGGGCTTTCTTTGGGCTTTCTTTCCCATTTCTTTGGACTTTCTTTGGGCTTTCTTTGGGCTTTCTTTGGGCTTTATTTCCCCTTTCTTTGGGCTTTCTTTCCCCTTTCTTTGGGCTTTCTATCCCCTTTCTTTGGGCTTTCTTTCCCCTTTCTTCGGGCTTTCTTTCCCCTTTCTTTGGGCTTTCTTTCCCCTTTCTTTAGGCTTTCTTTCCCATTTCTTTGGGCTTTCTTTCCCTTTTCTTTGGGATTTTTTTCCCCTTTCTTTGGGCTTTCTTTCCCCTTTCTTTGGGCTTTCCTTACCCTTTCTTTCCCCTTTCTTTGGGCTTTCTTTGGGCTTTCTTTGGGATTTCTTTGGCTTTCTTTCCCCTTTCTTTGGGCTTTCTTTGGATTTCTTTGGGCTTTCCTTGGGCTTCCTTTGGGCTTTCTTTGGGCTTTCTTTGGAATTTCTTTGGGATTTCTTTGGGCTTTCTTTCACCTTTCTTTGGGCTTTCTTTCCCCTTTCTTTGGGCTTTCTTGTGCTTTCTTTGGGCTTTCTTTGGGTTTTCTTTGGCTTTCCTTCCCCTTTCTTTGGGCTTTCTTTGGGCTTTCTTTGGGCTTTCTTTTGGCTTTCTATGGGCTTTCTCTGGGCTTTCTTTGGGCTTTCTTTGGGCTTTCTCTGGGCTTTCTTTGGGCTTTCTTTGGGCTTTATTTGGGCTTCTTTCCCCTTTCTTTGGGCTTTCTTTGGGCTTTCTTTCCCCTTTCTTTGGGCTTTCTTTCCCCTTTCTTTGGGCTTTCTTTGGGCTTTCTTTGGGCTTTCTTTGGGCTTTCTTTCCCCTTTCTTTGGGCATTCTTTGGGCTTTCTTTCCCCTTTCTGTGGGCTTTCTTTGGGCTTTCTTTCCCCTTTCTTTGGGCTTTCTTTTCACTTTCTTTCCCCTTTCTTTAGGCTTTCTTTGGGCTTTCTTTGGGCTTTCTTTTCCTTTCTTTGGGCTTTCTTTCCCCTTTCTTTGGACTTTCTTTGGGCTTTCTTTCCCCTTTCTTTGGGCTTTCTTTGGGCTATCTTCCCCTTTCTTTCCCTTTCTTTGGGCTTGCTTTGGGCTTTCTTTCCCCTTTCTTTGGGCTTTCTTTGGGCTTTCTTTGGGTTTTCTTTGGGCTTTTTTTGGGCTTTCTTGGGGCTTTCTTTCCCTTCCTTTGGGCTTTCTTTGGGCTTCCTTTCGGCTTTCTTTGGGCTTTCTTTCCCCTTTCTTTGGGCTTTCTTTCTCCTTTCTTTGGGCTTTCTTTGGGCTTTCTTTGGGCTTTCTTGGGGGTTTCTTTCCCCTTTCTTTGGGCTTTCTTTGGGCTTTGTTTGGGCTTTCTTTGGGCTTTCTTTGGGCTTTCTTTCCCCTTTCTTTGGGCTTTCTTTTGGCTTTCTTTCCCCTTTCTTTAGGCTTTCTTTGGGCTTTCTTTGGGCTTTCTTCCCCTTTCTTTGGGCTTTCTTTTGGCTTTCTTTCCCCTTTCTTTGGACTTTCTTTGGGCTTTCTTTCCCCTTTCCTTGGGCTTTCTTTGGGCTTTCTTTGGGATTTCTTTGGGATTTCTTTGGGCTTTCTTTCCCCTTTCTTTAGGCTTTCTTTCCCCTTTCTTTGGCTTTCTTTGGCCTTTCTTTGGGCTTTCTTTGGGCCTTCTATGGGCTTTCTCTGGGCTTTCTTTGGGCTTTATTTGGGCTTTCTTTCTGCTTCTTTCCCCTTTCTTTGGGCTTTCTTTGGGCTTTCTTTCCCCTTTCTTTGGCCTTTCTTTCCCCTTTCTTTGGGCTTTCTTTCCCCTTTCTTTGGGCTTTCTTTCCTCTTTCTTTGGGCATTCTTTGGGCTTTCTTCCCCTTTCTTTGGGCTTTCTTTCCCCTTTCTTTGGGCTTTCTTTGGGCTTTCTTTCCCCTTTCTTTGGCTTTCTTTCTCCTTTCTTTGGCTTTCTTTGGGCTTTCTTTCCCTTTTCTTGGGCTTTCTTTGGGCTTTCTTTGGGATTTCTTTGGGATTTCTTTGGGCTTTCTTTCCCCTTTCTTTGGCTTTCTTTCCCCTTTGTTTGGGCTTTCTTTGAGCTTTCTTTGGGCTTTCTTTGGGCTTTCTTTGGGCTTTCTTTGGGCTTTCTTTGGGCTTTTTTTGGGCTTTCTTTGGGCTTTCTTTCCCCTTCCTTTGGGCTTTCTTTGGGCTTTCTTTCGGCTTTCTTTGGGCTTTCTTTCCCCTTTCTTTGGGCTTTCTTTCCCCTTTCTTTGGGCTTTCTTTGGGCTTTCTTTGGGCTTTCTTTGGGGTTTCTTTCCCCTTTCTTTGGGCTTTCTTTGGGCTTTGTTTGGGCTTTCTTTGGGCTTTCTTTGGGCTTTCTTTCCCCTTTCTTTGGGCTTTCTTTTGGCTTTCTTTCCCCTTTCTTTAGGCTTTCTTTGGCTTTCTTTGGGCTTTCTTTCCCCTTTCTTTGGCTTTCTTTGGGCTTTCTTTCCCCTTTCTTTGGACTTTCTTTGGGCTTTCTTTCCCCTTTCTTGGGCTTTCTTTGGGCTTTCTTTGGGCTATCTTCCGCTTTCTTTCTCCCTTTCTTTGGGCTTTCTTTGGGCTTTCTTTCCCCTTTCTTTGGGCTTTCTTTGGGCTTTCTTTGGGCTTTCTTTCCCCTTTCTTTGGGCTTTCTTTCCCCTTTCTTTGGGCTTTCTTTCCCCTTTCTTTGGGCTTTCTTTCCCCTTTCTTTGGCTTTCTTTCCCCTTTCTTTGGGCTTTCTTTCCCCTTTCTTTGGCTTTCTTTCCCCTTTCTTTGTGCTTTCTTTGGGCTTTCTTTGGCTTTCTTTGGGCTTTCTATGGGCTTTCTCTGGGCTTTCTTTGGGCTTTCTTTGGGCTTTCTTTGGGCTTTCTTTCCCCTTTCTTTGGGCTTTCTCTGGGCTTTCTTTCCCCTTTCTTTGGGCTTTCTTTCCCCTTCTTTGGGCTTTCTTTGGGCTTTCTTTGGGCTTTCTTGGGCTTTCTTTGGGCTGTTCTTTCCCCTTTTCTTTGGGCATTCTTTGGGCTTTCTTTCCCCTTTCTTTGGGCTTTCTTTGGGCTGTCTTTGGACTTTCTTTCCCCTTTCTTTGGGCTTCCTTTGGGCTTTCTTTCCCCTTTCTTTGGGCTTTCTTTGGGCTTTCTTTGAGCTTCCTTTGGACTTACTTTAGGCTTTCTTTGGGCTTTCTTTCGGCTTTCTTTTGGCTTTCTTTCCCCTTTCTTTGGGCTTTCTTTCCCCTTTCTTGGGGCTTTCATTGGGCTTTCTTTGGGCTTTCTTTCCCCTTTCTTTGGGCATTCTTTGGGCTTTCTTTCCCTTTCTTTGGGCTTTCTTTGGCTTTCTTTGTGCTTTCTTTCCCTTTCTTTGGGCTTTCTTTTGGCTTTCTTTCCCCTTTCTTTAGGCTTTCTTTGGGCTTTCTTTGGGCTTTCTTTCCTCTTTCTTTGGGCTTTCTTTCCCCTTTCTTTGGGCTTTCTTTGGGCTATCTTCCCCTTTCTTTCCCCTTTCTTTGGGCTTTCTTTGGGCTTTCTTTCCCATTTCTTTGGACTTTCTTTGGCTTTCTTTGGGCTTTCTTTGGGCTTTATTTCCCCTTTCTTTGGGCTTTCTTCCCCTTTCTTTGGGCTTTCTATCCCCTTTCTTTGGGCTTTCTTTCCCCTTTCTTCGGGCTTTCTTTCCCCTTTCTTTGGGCTTTCTTTGGCCTTTCTTTCCCCTTTCTTTAGGCTTTCTTTCCCATTTCTTTGGGCTTTCTTTCCCTTTTCTTTGGGATTTCTTTCCCCTTTCTTTGGGCTTTCTTTCCCCTTTCTTTGGGCTTTCCTTACCCTTTCTTTCCCCTTTCTTTGGGCTTTCTTTGGGCTTTCTTTTGGGATTTCTTTGGGCTTTCTTTCCCCTTTCTTTGGGCTTTCTTTGGATTTCTTTGGGCTTTCCTTGGGCTTCCTTTGGGCTTTCTTTGGGCTTTCTTTGGAATTTCTTTGGGATTTCTTTGGGCTTTCTTTCCTCTTTCTTTGGGCTTTCTTTCCCCTTTCGTGGGGCTTTCTTTGGGCTTTCTTTGGGCTTTCTTTCACCTTTCTTTGGGCTTTCTTTCCCCTTTCTTTGGGCTTTCTTTGTGCTTTCTTTGGGCTTTCTTTGGGTTTTCTTTGGGCTTTCCTTCCCCTTTCTTTGGGCTTTCTTTGGGCTTTCTTTGGGCTTTCTTTTGGCTTTCTATGGGCTTTCTCTGGGCTTTCTTTGGGCTTTCTTTGGGCTTTCTCTGGGCTTTCTTTGGAATTTCTTTGGGCTTTATTTGGGCTTCTTTCCCCTTTCTTTGGGCTTTCTTTGGCTTTCTTTCCCCTTTCTTTGGGCTTTCTTTCCCCTTTCTTTGGGCTTTCTTTGGGCTTTCTTTGGGCTTTCTTTGGGCTTTCTTTCCCCTTTCTTTGGGCATTCTTTGGGCTTTCTTTCCCCTTTCTGTGGGCTTTCTTTGGGCTTTCTTTCCCCTTTCTTTGGGCTTTCTTTTCACTTTCTTTCCCCTTTCTTAGGCTTTCTTTGGGCTTTCTTTGGGCTTTCTTTTCCCTTTCTTTGGGCTTTCTTTCCCCTTTCTTTGGACTTTCTTTGGGCTTTCTTTCCCCTTTCTTTGGGCTTTCTTTGGGCTATCTTCCCCTTTCTTTCCCCTTTCTTTGGGCTTTCTTTGGGCTTTCTTTCCCCTTTCTTTGGGCTTTCTTTGGGCTTTCTTTGGGTTTTCTTTGGGCTTTTTTTGGGCTTTCTTGGGGCTTTCTTTCCCCTTCCTTTGGGCTTTCTTTGGGCTTCCTTTCGGCTTTCTTTGGCTTTCTTTCCCCTTTCTTTGGGCTTTCTTTCCCCTTTCTTTGGGCTTTCTTTGGGCTTTCTTTGGGCTTTCTTGGGGGTTTCTTCCCCTTTCTTTGGGCTTTCTTTGGGCTTTGTTTGGGCTTTCTTTGGGCTTTCTTTGGGCTTTCTTTCCCCTTTCTTTGGGCTTTCTTTTGGCTTTCTTTCCCCTTTCTTTAGGCTTTCTTTGGGCTTTCTTTGGGCTTTCTTTCCCCTTTCTTTGGGCTTTCTTTTGGCTTTCTTTCCCTTTCTTTGGACTTTCTTTGGGCTTTCTTTCCCCTTTCCTTGGGCTTTCTTTGGGCTTTCTTTGGGATTTCTTTGGGATTTCTTTGGGCTTTCTTTCCCCTTTCTTAGGCTTTCTTTCCCCTTTCTTTGGGCTTTCTTTGGCCTTTCTTTGGGCTTTCTTTGGGCCTTCTATGGGCTTTCTCTGGGCTTTCTTTGGGCTTTATTTGGGCTTTCTTTCTGCTTCTTTCCCCTTTCTTTGGGCTTTCTTTGGGATTTCTTCCCCTTTCTTTGGCCTTTCTTGCCCTTTCTTTGGCTTTCTTTCCCTTTCTTTGGGCTTTTCTTTCTGCTCTTTCTTTGGGCATTCTTTGGGCTTTCTTTCCCCTTTCTTTGGGCTTTCTTTCCCCTTTCTTTGGGCTTTCTTTGGGCTTTCTTTCCCCTTTCTTTGGCTTTCTTTCTCCTTTCTTTGGGCTTTTCTTTGGGCTTTCTTTCCCTTTCCTTCCTTGGCTTTTTGGCTTTCTTTGGGAATTCTTTGGATTTCTTTGGGCTTTCTTTCCCCTTTCTTTGGCTTTCTTTCCCCTTTGTTTGGGCTTTCTTTGAGCTTTCTTTGGGCTTTCTTTGGCTTTCTTTGGGCTTTCTTGGGCTTTCTTTGGGCTTTTTTGGGCTTTCTTGGGCTTTCTTTCCCCTTCCTTTGGGCTTTCTTTGGGCTTTCTTTCGGCTTTCTTTGGGCTTTCTTTCCCTTTCTTTGGCTTTCTTTCCCCTTTCTTTGGGCTTTCTTTGGGCTTTCTTTGGGCTTTCTTTGGGTTCTTTCCCCTTTCTTTGGGCTTTCTTTGGCTTTGTTTGGGCTTTCTTTGGGCTTTCTTTGGGCTTTCTTCCCCTTTCTTTGGGCTTTCTTTTGCTTTCTTTCCCCTTTCTTTAGGCTTTCTTTGGCTTTCTTTGGGCTTTCTTTCCCCTTTCTTTGGGCTTTCTTTGGGCTTTCTTTCCCCTTTCTTTGGACTTTCTTTGGGCTTTCTTTCCCCTTTCTTTGGGCTTTCTTTGGGCTTTCTTTGGGCTATCTTCCGCTTTCTTTCCCCTTTCTTTGGGCTTTCTTTGGGCTTTCTTTCCCTTTCTTTGGGCTTTCTTTGGGCTTTCTTTGGCTTTCTTTCCCCTTTCTTTGGGCTTTCTTTCCCCTTTCTTTGGGCTTTCTTTCCCGTTTCTTTGGGCTTTCTTTCCCCTTTCTTTGGGCTTTCTTTCCCCTTTCTTTGGGCTTTCTTTCCCCTTTCTTTGGCTTTCTTTCCCCTTTCTTTGTGCTTTCTTTGGGCTTTCTTTGGGCTTTCTTTGGGCTTTCTATGGGCTTTCTCTGGGCTTTCTTTGGGCTTTCTTTGGGCTTTCTTTGGGCTTCTTTCCCCTTTCTTGGGCTTTCTCTGGGCTTTCTTTCCCCTTTCTTTGGGCTTTCTTTCCCCTTTCTTTGGGCTTTCTTTGGGCTTTCTTTGGGCTTTCTTTGGGCTTTCTTTGGGCTTTCTTTCCCCTTTCTTTGGGCATTCTTTGGGCTTTCTTTCCCCTTTCTTTGGGCTTTCTTTGGGCTGTCTTTGGACTTTCTTTCCCCTTTCTTTGGGCTTCCTTTGGGCTTTCTTTCCCCTTTCTTTGGGCTTTCTTTGGGCTTTCTTTGAGCTTCCTTTGGACTTACTTTAGGCTTTCTTTGGGCTTTCTTTCGGCTTTCTTTGGGCTTTCTTTCCCCTTTCTTTGGGCTTTCTTTCCCCTTTCTTGGGGCTTTCATTGGGCTTTCTTTGGGCTTTCTTTCCCCTTTCTTTGGGCATTCTTTGGGCTTTCTTTCCCCTTTCTTTGGGCTTTCTTTGGGCTTTCTTTGTGCTTTCTTTCCCCTTTCTTTGGGCTTTCTTTTGGCTTTCTTTCCCCTTTCTTTAGGCTTTCTTTGGGCTTTCTTTGGGCTTTCTTTCCTCTTTCTTTGGGCTTTCTTTCCCCTTTCTTTGGGCTTTCTTTGGGCTATCTTCCCCTTTCTTTCCCCTTTCTTTGGGCTTTCTTTGGGCTTTCTTTCCCATTTCTTTGGACTTTCTTTGGGCTTTCTTTGGGCTTTCTTTGGGCTTTATTTCCCCTTTCTTTGGGCTTTCTTTCCCCTTTCTTTGGGCTTTCTATCCCCTTTCTTTGGGCTTTCTTTCCCCTTTCTTCGGGCTTTCTTTCCCCTTTCTTTGGGCTTTCTTTGGGCTTTCTTTCCCCTTTCTTTAGGCTTTCTTTCCCATTTCTTTGGGCTTTCTTTCCCTTTTCTTTGGGATTTCTTTCCCCTTTCTTTGGGCTTTCTTTCCCCTTTCTTTGGGCTTTCCTTACCCTTTCTTTCCCCTTTCTTTGGGCTTTCTTTGGGCTTTCTTTGGGATTTCTTTGGGCTTTCTTTCCCCTTTCTTTGGGCTTTCTTTGGGATTTCTTTGGGCTTTCCTTGGGCTTCCTTTGGGCTTTCTTTGGGCTTTCTTTGGAATTTCTTTGGGATTTCTTTGGGCTTTCTTTCCTCTTTCTTTGGGCTTTCTTTCCCCTTTCGTGGGGCTTTCTTTGGGCTTTCTTTGGGCTTTCTTTCACCTTTCTTTGGGCTTTCTTTCCCCTTTCTTTGGGCTTTCTTTGTGCTTTCTTTGGGCTTTCTTTGGGTTTTCTTTGGGCTTTCCTTCCCCTTTCTTTGGGCTTTCTTTGGGCTTTCTTTGGGCTTTCTTTTGGCTTTCTATGGGCTTTCTCTGGGCTTTCTTTGGGCTTTCTTTGGGCTTTCTCTGGGCTTTCTTTGGGCTTTCTTTGGGCTTTATTTGGGCTTCTTTCCCCTTTCTTTGGGCTTTCTTTGGGCTTTCTTTCCCCTTTCTTTGGGCTTTCTTTCCCCTTTCTTTGGGCTTTCTTTGGGCTTTCTTTGGGCTTTCTTTGGGCTTTCTTTCCCCTTTCTTTGGGCATTCTTTGGGCTTTCTTTCCCCTTTCTGTGGGCTTTCTTTGGGCTTTCTTTCCCCTTTCTTTGGGCTTTCTTTTCACTTTCTTTCCCCTTTCTTTAGGCTTTCTTTGGGCTTTCTTTGGGCTTTCTTTTCCCTTTCTTTGGGCTTTCTTTCCCCTTTCTTTGGACTTTCTTTGGGCTTTCTTTCCCCTTTCTTTGGGCTTTCTTTGGGCTATCTTCCCCTTTCTTTCCCCTTTCTTTGGGCTTTCTTTGGGCTTTCTTTCCCCTTTCTTTGGGCTTTCTTTGGGCTTTCTTTGGGTTTTCTTTGGGCTTTTTTTGGGCTTTCTTGGGGCTTTCTTTCCCCTTCCTTTGGGCTTTCTTTGGGCTTTCTTTCGGCTTTCTTTGGGCTTTCTTTCCCCTTTCTTTGGGCTTTCTTTCCCCTTTCTTTGGGCTTTCTTTGGGCTTTCTTGGGGGTTTCTTTCCCCTTTCTTTGGGCTTTCTTTGGGCTTTGTTTGGGCTTTCTTTGGGCTTTCTTTGGGCTTTCTTTCCCCTTTCTTTGGGCTTTCTTTTGGCTTTCTTTCCCCTTTCTTTAGGCTTTCTTTGGGCTTTCTTTGGGCTTTCTTTCCCCTTTCTTTGGGCTTTCTTTTGGCTTTCTTTCCCCTTTCTTTGGACTTTCTTTGGGCTTTCTTTCCCCTTTCTTTGGGCTTTCTTTGGGCTTTCTTTGGGCTTTCTTTGGGCTTTCTTTCCCCTTTCTTTGGGCTTTCTTTCCCCTTTCTTTGGGCTTTCTTTCCCCTTTCTTTGGGCTTTCTTTGGGATTTCTTTGGGCTTTCTTTCCCCTTTCTTTGGGCTTTCTTTGGGCTTTCTTTGGGCTTTCTTTGGGCTTTCTTTGGGCTTTCTATGGGCTTTCTCTGGGCTTTCTTTGGGCTTTCTTTGGGCTTTCTTTGGGATTCTTTCCCCTTTCTTTGGGCTTTCTTTGGGCTTTTCTTCCCCTTTCTTTGGGCTTTCTTTGGGCTTTCTTTGGGCTTTCTTTGGGCTTTCTATGGGCTTTTTTTGGGCTTTCTTTGGGCTTTCTTTCCCCTTTCTTTGGGCTTTCTTTCCCCTTTCTTTGGGCTTTCTTGGCCTTTCTTTGGGCTTTCTTTGGGCTTTCTTTGGGCTTTCTTTCCCCTTTCTTTGGGCATTCTTTGGGCATTCTTTCACATTTCTTTGGGCTTTCTTTGGGCTGTCTTTGGGCTTTCTTTCCCCTTTCTTTGGGCTTTCTTTGAGCTTTCTTTCCCCTTTCTTTGGGCTTTCTTTGGGCTTTCTTTGAGCATCCTTTGGACTTACTTTAGGCTTTCTTTGGGCTTTCTTTCGGCTTTCTTTGGGCTTTCTTTCCCCTTTCTTTGGGCTTTCTTTCCCCTTTCTTTTGGCTTTCTTTGGGCTTTCTTTCCCCTTTCTTTTGGGTTTCATTGGGCTTTCTTTGGGCTTTCTTTCCCCTTTCTTTGGGCATTCTTTGGGCTTTCTTTCCCCTTTCTTTGGGCTTTCTTTGGGCTTTCTTTGGGCTTTCTTTCCCCTTTCTTTGGCCTTTCTTTCCCCTTTCTTTGGACTTTCTTTGGGCTTTCTTTCCCCTTTCTTTGGGCTTTCTTTGGGCTATCTTCCCCTTTCTTTCCCCTTTCTTTGGGCTTTCTTTGGGCTTTCTTTCCCCTTTCCTTGGGCTTTCTTTCCCCTTTCTTTGGGCTTTCTTTCCCCTTTCTTTGGGCTTTCTTTGGGCTTTCTTTGGGATTTCTTTGGGCTGTCTTTGGGCTTTCTTTGGGCTTTCTTTGGGATTTCCTTGGGCTTTCTTTCCCCTTTCTTTGGGCTTTCTTTGGGCTTTCTTTGGGCTTTCCTTGGGCTTCCTTTGGGCTTTATTTGGGCTTTCTTTGCGCTTTCTTTGGGCTTTCTTTCCCCTTTTTTTGGGCTTTCTTTCCCCTTTCTTGGGGCTTTCTTTGGGCTTTCTTTGGGCTTTCTTTCCCCTTTCTTTGGGCTTTCTTTCTCCTTTCTTTGGGCTTTCTTTGGGCTTTCTTTGGAATTTCTTTGGCCTTTCCTTCCCCTTTCTTTGGGCTTTCTTTGGGCTTTCTTTGGGCTTTCTTTGGGTTTTCTATGGGCTTTCTCTGGGCTTTCTTTGGGCTTTCTTTGGGCTTTCTTTGGGCTTCTTTCTCCTTTCTTTGGGCTTTCTTTGGGCTTTCTTTCCCCTTTCTTTGGGCTTTGTTTGGGGTTTCTTTGGGCTTTCTTTCCCCTTTCTTTGGGCTTTCTTTCCCCTTTCTTTGGGCTTTCTTTCCACTTTCTTTGGGCTTTCTTTCCCCTTTCTTTGGGCTTTCTTTCCCCTTTCTTTGGGCTTTCTTTGGGCTTTCTTTGGGCTTTCTTTGGGGTTTCTTTCCCCTTTCTTTGGGCTTTCTTTGGGCTTTGTTTGGGCTTTCTTTGGGCTTTCTTTGGGCTTTCTTTCCCCTTTCTTTGGGCTTTCTTTTGGCTTTCTTTCCCCTTTCTTTAGGCTTTCTTTGGGCTTTCTTTGGGCTTTCTTTCCCCTTTCTTTGGGATTTCTTTGGGCTTTCTTTCCCCTTTCTTTGGACTTTCTTTGGGCTTTCTTTCCCCTTTCTTTGGGCTTTCTTTGGGCTTTCTTTGGGCTATCTTCCGCTTTCTTTCCCCTTTCTTTGGGCTTTCTTTGGGCTTTCTTTCCCCTTTCTTTGGGCTTTCTTTGGGCTTTCTTTGGGCTTTCTTTCCCCTTTCTTTGGGCTTTCTTTCCCCTTTCTTTGGGCTTTCTTTCCCCTTTCTTTGGGCTTTCTTTCCCCTTTCTTTGGGCTTTCTTTCCCCTTTCTTTGGCTTTCTTTCCCCTTTCTTTGTGCTTTCTTTGGGCTTTCTTTGGGCTTTCTTTGGGCTTTCTATGGGCTTTCTCTGGGCTTTCTTTGGGCTTTCTTTGGGCTTTCTTTGGGCTTCTTTCCCCTTTCTTTGGGCTTTCTCTGGGCTTTCTTTCCCCTTTCTTTGGGCTTTCTTTCCCCTTTCTTTGGGCTTTCTTTGGGCTTTCTTTGGGCTTTCTTTGGGCTTTCTTTGGGCTTTCTTTCCCCTTTCTTTGGGCATTCTTTGGGCTTTCTTTCCCCTTTCTTTGGGCTTTCTTTGGGCTGTCTTTGGACTTTCTTTCCCCTTTCTTTGGGCTTCCTTTGGGCTTTCTTTCCCCTTTCTTTGGGCTTTCTTTGGGCTTTCTTTGAGCTTCCTTTGGACTTACTTTAGGCTTTCTTTGGGCTTTCTTTCGGCTTTCTTTGGGCTTTCTTTCCCCTTTCTTTGGGCTTTCTTTCCCCTTTCTTGGGGCTTTCATTGGGCTTTCTTTGGGCTTTCTTTCCCCTTTCTTTGGGCATTCTTTGGGCTTTCTTTCCCCTTTCTTTGGGCTTTCTTTGGGCTTTCTTTGTGCTTTCTTTCCCCTTTCTTTGGGCTTTCTTTTGGCTTTCTTTCCCCTTTCTTTAGGCTTTCTTTGGGCTTTCTTTGGGCTTTCTTTCCTCTTTCTTTGGGCTTTCTTTCCCCTTTCTTTGGGCTTTCTTTGGGCTATCTTCCCCTTTCTTTCCCCTTTCTTTGGGCTTTCTTTGGGCTTTCTTTCCCATTTCTTTGGACTTTCTTTGGGCTTTCTTTGGGCTTTCTTTGGGCTTTATTTCCCCTTTCTTTGGGCTTTCTTTCCCCTTTCTTTGGGCTTTCTATCCCCTTTCTTTGGGCTTTCTTTCCCCTTTCTTCGGGCTTTCTTTCCCCTTTCTTTGGGCTTTCTTTGGGCTTTCTTTCCCCTTTCTTTAGGCTTTCTTTCCCATTTCTTTGGGCTTTCTTTCCCTTTTCTTTGGGATTTCTTTCCCCTTTCTTTGGGCTTTCTTTCCCCTTTCTTTGGGCTTTCCTTACCCTTTCTTTCCCCTTTCTTTGGGCTTTCTTTGGGCTTTCTTTGGGATTTCTTTGGGCTTTCTTTCCCCTTTCTTTGGGCTTTCTTTGGGATTTCTTTGGGCTTTCCTTGGGCTTCCTTTGGGCTTTCTTTGGGCTTTCTTTGGAATTTCTTTGGGATTTCTTTGGGCTTTCTTTCCTCTTTCTTTGGGCTTTCTTTCCCCTTTCGTGGGGCTTTCTTTGGGCTTTCTTTGGGCTTTCTTTCACCTTTCTTTGGGCTTTCTTTCCCCTTTCTTTGGGCTTTCTTTGTGCTTTCTTTGGGCTTTCTTTGGGTTTTCTTTGGGCTTTCCTTCCCCTTTCTTTGGGCTTTCTTTGGGCTTTCTTTGGGCTTTCTTTTGGCTTTCTATGGGCTTTCTCTGGGCTTTCTTTGGGCTTTCTTTGGGCTTTCTCTGGGCTTTCTTTGGGCTTTCTTTGGGCTTTATTTGGGCTTCTTTCCCCTTTCTTTGGGCTTTCTTTGGGCTTTCTTTCCCCTTTCTTTGGGCTTTCTTTCCCCTTTCTTTGGGCTTTCTTTGGGCTTTCTTTGGGCTTTCTTTGGGCTTTCTTTCCCCTTTCTTTGGGCATTCTTTGGGCTTTCTTTCCCCTTTCTGTGGGCTTTCTTTGGGCTTTCTTTCCCCTTTCTTTGGGCTTTCTTTTCACTTTCTTTCCCCTTTCTTTAGGCTTTCTTTGGGCTTTCTTTGGGCTTTCTTTTCCCTTTCTTTGGGCTTTCTTTCCCCTTTCTTTGGACTTTCTTTGGGCTTTCTTTCCCCTTTCTTTGGGCTTTCTTTGGGCTATCTTCCCCTTTCTTTCCCCTTTCTTTGGGCTTTCTTTGGGCTTTCTTTCCCCTTTCTTTGGGCTTTCTTTGGGCTTTCTTTGGGTTTTCTTTGGGCTTTTTTTGGGCTTTCTTGGGGCTTTCTTTCCCCTTCCTTTGGGCTTTCTTTGGGCTTTCTTTCGGCTTTCTTTGGGCTTTCTTTCCCCTTTCTTTGGGCTTTCTTTCCCCTTTCTTTGGGCTTTCTTTGGGCTTTCTTGGGGGTTTCTTTCCCCTTTCTTTGGGCTTTCTTTGGGCTTTGTTTGGGCTTTCTTTGGGCTTTCTTTGGGCTTTCTTTCCCCTTTCTTTGGGCTTTCTTTTGGCTTTCTTTCCCCTTTCTTTAGGCTTTCTTTGGGCTTTCTTTGGGCTTTCTTTCCCCTTTCTTTGGGCTTTCTTTTGGCTTTCTTTCCCCTTTCTTTGGACTTTCTTTGGGCTTTCTTTCCCCTTTCTTTGGGCTTTCTTTCCCCTTTCTTTGGGCTTTCTTTTGGCTTTCTTTCCCCTTTCTTTGGACTTTCTTTGGGCTTTCTTTCCCCTTTCTTTGGGCTTTCTTTGGGCTTTCTTTGGGGTTTCTTTGGGCTTTCTTTCCCCTTTCTTTGGGCTTTCTTTCCCCTTTCTTTGGGCTTTCTTTCCCCTTTCTTTGGGCTTTCTTTGGGATTTCTTTGGGCTTTCTTTCCCCTTTCTTTGGGCTTTCTTTGGGCTTTCTTTGGGCTTTCTTTGGGCTTTCTTTGGGCTTTCTATGGGCTTTCTCTGGGCTTTCTTTGGGCTTTCTTTGGGCTTTGTTTGGGATTCTTTCCCCTTTCTTTGGGCTTTCTTTGGGCTTTTCTTCCCCTTTCTTTGGGCTTTCTTTGGGCTTTCTTTGGGCTTTCTTTGGGCTTTCTATGGGCTTTTTTTGGGCTTTCTTTGGGCTTTCTTTCCCCTTTCTTTGGGCTTTCTTTCCCCTTTCTTTGGGCTTTCTTGGCCTTTCTTTGGGCTTTCTTTGGGCTTTCTTTGGGCTTTCTTTCCCCTTTCTTTGGGCATTCTTTGGGCTTTCTTTCACATTTCTTTGGGCTTTCTTTGGGCTGTCTTTGGGCTTTCTTTCCCCTTTCTTTGGGCTTTCTTTGAGCTTTCTTTCCCCTTTCTTTGGGCTTTCTTTGGTCTTTCTTTGAGCATCCTTTGGACTTACTTTAGGCTTTCTTTGGGCTTTCTTTCGGCTTTCTTTAGGCTTTCTTTCCCATTTCTTTGGGCTTTCTTTCCCTTTTCTTTGGGATTTCTTTCCCCTTTCTTTGGGCTTTCTTTCCCCTTTCTTTGGGCTTTCCTTACCCTTTCTTTCCCCTTTCTTTGGGCTTTCATTGGGCTTTCTTTGGGATTTCTTTGGGCTTTCTTTCCCCTTTCTTTGGGCTTTCTTTGGGATTTCTTTGGGCTTTCCTTGGGCTTCCTTTGGACTTTCTTTGGGCTTTCTTTCCCCTTTCTTTGGGCTTTCTTTGGGCTATCTTCCCCTTTCTTTCCCCTTTCTTTGGGCTTTCTTTGGGCTTTCTTTCCCCTTTCCTTGGGCTTTCTTTCCCCTTTCTTTGGGCTTTCTTTCCCCTTTCTTTGGGCTTTCTTTGGGCTTTCTTTGGGATTTCTTTGGGCTGTCTTTGGGCTTTCTTTGGGCTTTCTTTGGGATTTCCTTGGGCTTTCTTTCCCCTTTCTTTGGGCTTTCTTTGGGCTTTCTTTGGGCTTTCCTTGGGCTTCCTTTGGGCTTTATTTGGGCTTTCTTTGCGCTTTCTTTGGGCTTTCTTTCCCCTTTTTTTGGGCTTTCTTTCCCCTTTCTTGGGGCTTTCTTTGGGCTTTCTTTGGGCTTTCTTTCCCCTTTCTTTGGGCTTTCTTTCTCCTTTCTTTGGGCTTTCTTTGGGCTTTCTTTGGAATTTCTTTGGGCTTTCCTTCCCCTTTCTTTGGGCTTTCTTTGGGCTTTCTTTGGGCTTCTTTCTCCTTTCTTTGGGCTTTCTTTGGGCTTTCTTTCCCCTTTCTTTGGGCTTTGTTTGGGGTTTCTTTGGGCTTTCTTTCCCCTTTCTTTGGGCTTTCTTTCCCCTTTCTTTGGGCTTTCTTTCCACTTTCTTTGGGCTTTCTTTCCTCTAACTTTGGGCTTTCTTTGGGCTTTCTTTGGGCTTTCTTTGGGCTTTCTTTCCCCTTTCTTTGGGCTTTCTTTGGGCTTTCTTTCCCTTTTCTTTGGGTTTCTTTGGGCTTTCTTTGTGCTTTCTTTGGGCTTTCTTTCCCCTTTCTTTGGGCATTCTTTGGGCTTTCTTTGGGCTTTCTTTCCCCTTTCTTTGGGCTTTCTTTGGGCTTTCTTTGAGCTTCCTTTGGGCTTACTTTGGGCGTTCTTTGGGCTTTCTTTTGGCTTTCTTTGGGCTTTCTTTCCCCTTTCTTTGGGCTTTCTTTCCCCTTTCTTTGGGCTTTCTTTGGGCTTTCTTTGGACTTTCTTTGGGCTTTATTTCCCCTTTCTTTGGGCTTTCTTTGGGCTTTCTTTCCCCTTTCTTTGGGCTTTCTTTGGGCTTTCTTTGGGCTTTCTTTGGGATTCTTTCTCCTTTCTTTGGGCTTTCTTTGGGCTTTCTTTCCCCTTTCTTTGGACTTTCTTTGGGCTTTCTTTCCCCTTTCTTTGGGCTTTCTTTGGGCTTTCTTTGGGCTTTCTTTGGGCTTTCTTTGGGCTTTCTTTCCCCTTCTTTGGGCTTTCTTTGGGCTTTCTTTGGGCTTTCCTTGGGCTTCCTTTGGGCTTTCTTTGGGCTTTCTTTGAGCATCCTTTGGACTTACTTTAGGCTTTCTTTGGGCTTTCTTTCGGCTTTCTTTGGGCTTTCTTTCCCCTTTCTTTGGGCTTTCTTTCCCCTTTCTTTTGGCTTTCTTTGGGCTTTCTTTCCCCTTTCTTTTGGCTTTCATTGGGCTTTCTTTGGGCTTTCTTTTCACTTTCTTTGGGCTTTCTTTCCCCTTTCTTTGGACTTTCTTTGGGCTTTCTTTCCCCTTTCTTTGGGCTTTCTTTGGGCTATCTTCCCCTTTCTTTCCCCTTTCTTTGGGCTTTCTTTGGGCTTTCTTTCCCCTTTCCTTGGGCTTTCTTTCCACTTTCTTTGGGCTTTCTTTCCCCTTTCTTTGGGCTTTCTTTGGGCTTTCTTTGGGATTTCTTTGGGCTGTCTTTGGGCTTTCTTTGGGCTTTCTTTGGGATTTCCTTGGGCTTTCTTTCCCCTTTCTTTGGGCTTTCTTTGGGCTTTCTTTGGGCTTTCCTTGGGCTTCCTTTGGGCTTTATTTGGGCTTTCTTTGGGCTTTCTTTGGGCTTTCTTTCCCCTTTTTTTTGGGCTTTCTTTCCCCTTTCTTGGGGCTTTCTTTGGGCTTTCTTTGGGCTTTCTTTCCCCTTTCTTTGGGCTTTCTTTCTCCTTTCTTTGGGCTTTCTTTGGGCTTTCTTTGGAATTTCTTTGGGCTTTCCTTCCCCTTTCTTTGGGCTTTCTTTGGGCTTTCTTTGGGCTTTCTTTGGGCTTTCTTTGGGCTTTCTTTGGGTTTTCTATGGGCTTTCTCTGGGCTTTCTTTGGGCTTTCTTTGGGCTTTCTTTGGGCTTCTTTCTCCTTTCTTTGGGCTTTCTTTGGGCTTTCTTTCCCCTTTCTTTGGGCTTTCTTTGGGCTTTCTTTGGGCTTTCTTTGGGCTTTCTTTCCCCTTTCTTTGGGCTTTCTTTCCCCTTTCTTTGGGCTTTCTTTCCACTTTCTTTGGGCTTTCTTTCCTCTAACTTTGGGCTTTCTTTGGGCTTTCTTTGGGCTTTCTTTGGGCTTTCTTTCCCCTTTCTTTGGGCTTTCTTTGGGCTTTCTTTCCCTTTTCTTTGGGTTTCTTTGGGCTTTCTTTGTGCTTTCTTTGGGCTTTCTTTCCCCTTTCTTTGGGCATTCTTTGGGCTTTCTTTGGGCTTTCTTTCCCCTTTCTTTGGGCTTTCTTTGGGCTTTCTTTGAGCTTCCTTTGGGCTTACTTTGGGCGTTCTTTGGGCTTTCTTTTGGCTTTCTTTGGGCTTTCTTTCCCCTTTCTTTGGGCTTTCTTTCCCCTTTCTTTGGGCTTTCTTTGGGCTTTCTTTGGACTTTCTTTGGGCTTTCTTTCCCCTTTCTTTGGGCTTTCTTTGGGCTTTCTTTCCCCTTTCTTTGGGCTTTCTTTGGGCTTTCTTTGGGCTTTCTTTGGGATTCTTTCTCCTTTCTTTGGGCTTTCTTTGGGCTTTCTTTCCCCTTTCTTTGGACTTTCTTTGGGCTTTCTTTCCCCTTTCTTTGGGCTTTCTTTGGGCTTTCTTTGGGCTTTCTTTGGGCTTTCTTTGGGCTTTCTTTCCCCTTCTTTGGGCTTTCTTTGGGCTTTCTTTGGGCTTTCCTTGGGCTTCCTTTGGGCTTTCTTTGGGCTTTCTTTGAGCATCCTTTGGACTTACTTTAGGCTTTCTTTGGGCTTTCTTTCGGCTTTCTTTGGGCTTTCTTTCCCCTTTCTTTGGGCTTTCTTTCCCCTTTCTTTGGGCATTCTTTGGGCTTTCTTTCCCCTTTCTTTGGGCTTTCTTTGGGCTTTCTTTGGGCTTTCTTTTCACTTTCTTTGGGCTTTCTTTCCCCTTTCTTTGGACTTTCTTTGGGCTTTCTTTCCCCTTTCTTTGGGCTTTCTTTGGGCTATCTTCCCCTTTCTTTCCCCTTTCTTTGGGCTTTCTTTGGGCTTTCTTTCCCCTTTCCTTGGGCTTTCTTTCCCCTTTCTTTGGGCTTTCTTTCCCCTTTCTTTGGGCTTTCTTTGGGCTTTCTTTGGGATTTCTTTGGGCTGTCTTTGGGCTTTCTTTGGGCTTTCTTTGGGATTTCCTTGGGCTTTCTTTCCCCTTTCTTTGGGCTTTCTTTGGGCTTTCTTTGGGCTTTCCTTGGGCTTCCTTTGGGCTTTATTTGGGCTTTCTTTGGGCTTTCTTTGGGCTTTCTTTCCCCATTTTTTGGGCTTTCTTTCCCCTTTCTTGGGGCTTTCTTTGGGCTTTCTTTGGGCTTTCTTTCCCCTTTCTTTGGGCTTTCTTTCTCCTTTCTTTGGGCTTTCTTTGGGCTTTCTTTGGAATTTCTTTGGGCTTTCCTTCCCCTTTCTTTGGGCTTTCTTTGGGCTTTCTTTGGGCTTTCTTTGGGTTTTCTATGGGCTTTCTCTGGGCTTTCTTTGGGCTTTCTTTGGGCTTTCTTTGGGCTTCTTTCTCCTTTCTTTGGGCTTTCTTTGGGCTTTCTTTCCCCTTTCTTTGGGCTTTCTTTGGGCTTTCTTTGGGCTTTCTTTGGGCTTTCTTTCCCCTTTCTTTGGGCTTTCTTTCCCCTTTCTTTGGGCTTTCTTTCCACTTTCTTTGGGCTTTCTTTCCTCTAACTTTGGGCTTTCTTTGGGCTTTCTTTCCCCTTTCTTTGGGCTTTCTTTCCCCTTTCTTTGGGCTTTCTTTGGGCTTTCTTTCCCCTTTCTTTGGGTTTCTTTGGGCTTTCTTTGTGCTTTCTTTGGGCTTTCTTTCCCCTTTCTTTGGGCATTCTTTGGGCTTTCTTTCCCCTTTCTTTGGGCTTTCTTTGGGCTTTCTTTGAGCTTCCTTTGGGCTTACTTTGGGCGTTCTTTGGGCTTTCTTTTGGCTTTCTTTGGGCTTTCTTTCCCCTTTCTTTAGGCTTTCTTTCCCCTTTCTTTGGGCTTTCTTTGGGCGTTCTTTGGACTTTCTTTGGGCTTTCTTTCCCCTTTCTTTGGGCTTTCTTTGGGCTTTCTTTCCCCTTTCTTTGGGCTTTCTTTGGGCTTTTTTTATGATTCTTTCCCCTTTCTTTGGGCTTTCTTTGGGCTTTCTTTCCCCTTTCTTTGGACTTTCTTTGGGCTTTCTTTCCCCTTTCTTTGGGCTTTCTTTGGGCTTTCTTTGGGCTTTCTTTCCCCTTTCTTTGGGCTTTCTTTGGGCTTTCTTTGGGCTTTCCTTGGGCTTCCTTTGGGCTTTCTTTGGGCTTTCTTTGGGCTTTCTTTGGGATTTCTTTGGGATTTCTTTGGGCTTTCTTTCCCCTTTCTTTCCGCTTTCTTTCCCCTTTCTTTCCCCTTTCTTTGGGCTTTCTTTCCCCTTTCTTAGGGCTTTTTTGGGTTTTCTTTCCCCTTTCTTTGGCTTTCTTTGGGATTTCTTTCCCCTTTCTGTGGGCTTTCTTTGGGCTTTCTTTCCCCTTTCTTTGGGTTTTCTTTGGGCTTTCTTTCCCCTTTCTTTGGACTTTCTTTCCCCTTTCTATGGGCTTTCTTTGGGCTTTCTTTCGCCTTTCTTTCGGCTTTCTTTCCCCTTTCTTTGGGCTTTCTTTCCCCTTTCTTTGGCCTTTCTTTCCCCTTTCTTTGGGCGTTCTTTCCCCTCTCTTTGGGCTTTCTTTCCCCTTTCTTTCCCCTTTCTTTCCCCTTTCTTTTTCCTTTCTTTCCCCTTTTTTTCCCCTTTGTTTCCCCTTTCTTTAGGCTTTCTTTCCCCTTTCTTTGGGCTTTCTTTGGGATTTCTTTCCCCTTTCTTTGGGATTTCTTTCCCCGTTCTTTGGGCTTTCTTTCCCCTTTCTTTGGGCTTTCTTTGGGCTTTCTTTCCCATTTCTTTGGGCTTTCTTTCCCCTTTCTTTCTGCATTCTTTCCCCTTTCTTTGGGCTTTCTTTGGCCTTTCTTTCCCCTTTCTTTGGGCTTTCTTTGGGCTTTCCTTGGGCTTTCTTTCCCCTTTCTTTGGGCTTTCTTTGGACTTTCTTTGGGCTTTCTTTGGGCTTTCTTTGGGCTTTCTTTCCCATTTCTTTGGGCTTTCTTTGGGCTTTCTTTTCACTTTCTTTCCCCTTTCTTTGGGCTTTCTTTCCCCTTTCTTTGGGCTTTCTTTGGGCTTTCTTTGCGCTTTCTTTGGGCTTTTTTGGGCTTTCTTTCCCCTTTCTTTGGGCTTTCTTTCTCCTTTCTTTGGGCTTTCTTCCCCTTTCTTTGGGCTTTCTTTCCCCTTTCTTTGGGCTTTCTTTGGGCTCTCTTTCCCCTTTCTTCGGGCTTTCTTTCACCTTTCTTTGCGCTTTCTTTCCCCTTTCTTTGGGATTTCTTTCCCCTTTCTTTGGGCTTTCTTTCCCCTTTCATTCCCCTTTCTTTGGGCTTTCTTTCCCCTTTCTTTCCCCTTTCCTTGGCCTTTCTTTCCCCTTTCTTTCCCCTTTCTTTGGTCTTTCTTTCCCCTTTCTTTGGGCTTTCGTTCCCCTTTATTTCCCCTTTCTTTGGGCTTTCTTTTCCCTTTCTTTGGGCTTTCTTTGGGCTTTCTTTCCACTTTCTTTGGGCTTTCTTTGGGCTTTCTTTCCCCTTTCTTTGGGCTTTCTTTGGGCTTTCTTTGGGCTTTCTTTCCCCTTTCCTTGGGCTTTCATTGGGCTTTCTTTCCCCTTTCTTTGGGCTTTCTTTCCCCTTTCTTTGGGCTTTCTTTCCCCTTTCATTCACCTTTCTTTGGGCTTTCTTTCCCCTTTCTTTGGGCTTTCTTTCCCCTTTCTTTCCCCTTTCTTTCCGCTTTCTTTCCCCTTTCTTTCCCCTTTCTTTCCCCTTTCTATCCCCTTTCTTTCCGCTTTCTTTCCCCTTTCTTTCCCCTTTCTTTCCCCTTTCATTGGGCTTTCTTTCCCCTTTCTTTGGGCTTTCTTTCCTCTTTCTTTGGGCATTCTTTGGGCTTTCTTTCCCCTTTCTTTGGGCTTTCTTTCCCCTTTCTTTGGGCTTTCTTTGGGCTTTCTTTCCCCTTTCTTTGGGCTTTCTTTCTCCTTTCTTTCGGCTTTCTTTGGGCTTTCTTTCCCTTTTCCTTGGGCTTTCTTTGGGCTTTCTTTGGGATTTCTTTGGGATTTCTTTGGGCTTTCTTTCCCCTTTCTTTGGGCTTTCTTTCCCCTTTTTTTGGCTTTCTTTGAGCTTTCTTTGGGCTTTCTTTGGGCTTTCTTTGGGCTTTCTTTGGGCTTTCTTTGGGCTTTTTTTGGGCTTTCTTTGGGCTTTCTTTCCCCTTCCTTTGGGCTTTCTTTGGGCTTTCTTTCGGATTTCTTTGGGCTTTCTTTCCCCTTTCTTTGGGCTTTCTTTCCCCTTTCTTTGGGCTTTCTTTGGGCTTTCTTTGGGGTTTCTTTCCCCTTTCTTTGGGCTTTCTTTGGGCTTTGTTTGGGCTTTCTTTGGGCTTTCTTTGGGCTTTCTTTCCCCTTTCTTTGGGCTTTCTTTTGGCTTTCTTTCCCCTTTCTTTAGGCTTTCTTTGGGCTTTCTTTGGGCTTTCTTTCCCCTTTCTTTGGGCTTTCTTTGGGCTTTCTTTCCCCTTTCTTTGGACTTTCTTTGGGCTTTCTTTCCCCTTTCTTTGGGCTTTCTTTGGGCTTTATTTGGGCTATCTTCCGCTTTCTTTCCCCTTTCTTTGGGCTTTCTTTGGGCTTTCTTTCCCCTTTCTTTGGGCTTTCTTTGGGCTTTCTTTGGGCTTTCTTTGGGCTTTCTTTGGGATTCTTTCTCCTTTCTTTGGGCTTTCTTTGGGCTTTCTTTCCCCTTTCTTTGGACTTTCTTTGGGCTTTCTTTCCCCTTTCTTTGGGCTTTCTTTGGGCTTTCTTTGGGCTTTCTTTGGGCTTTCTTTGGGCTTTCTTTCCCCTTCTTTGGGCTTTCTTTGGGCTTTCTTTGGGCTTTCCTTGGGCTTCCTTTGGGCTTTCTTTGGGCTTTCTTTGAGCATCCTTTGGACTTACTTTAGGCTTTCTTTGGGCTTTCTTTCGGCTTTCTTTGGGCTTTCTTTCCCCTTTCTTTGGGCTTTCTTTCCCCTTTCTTTTGGCTTTCTTTGGGCTTTCTTTCCCCTTTCTTTTGGCTTTCATTGGGCTTTCTTTGGGCTTTCTTTCCCCTTTCTTTGGGCATTCTTTGGGCTTTCTTTCCCCTTTCTTTGGGCTTTCTTTGGGCTTTCTTTGGGCTTTCTTTTCACTTTCTTTGGGCTTTCTTTCCCCTTTCTTTGGACTTTCTTTGGGCTTTCTTTCCCCTTTCTTTGGGCTTTCTTTGGGCTATCTTCCCCTTTCTTTCCCCTTTCTTTGGGCTTTCTTTGGGCTTTCTTTCCCCTTTCCTTGGGCTTTCTTTCCCCTTTCTTTGGGCTTTCTTTCCCCTTTCTTTGGGCTTTCTTTGGGCTTTCTTTGGGATTTCTTTGGGCTGTCTTTGGGCTTTCTTTGGGCTTTCTTTGGGATTTCCTTGGGCTTTCTTTCCCCTTTCTTTGGGCTTTCTTTGGGCTTTCCTTGGGCTTCCTTTGGGCTTTATTTGGGCTTTATTTGGGCTTTCTTTGGGCTTTCTTTCCCCATTTTTTGGGCTTTCTTTCCCCTTTCTTGGGGCTTTCTTTGGGCTTTCTTTGGGCTTTCTTTCCCCTTTCTTTGGGCTTTCTTTCTCCTTTCTTTGGGCTTTCTTTGGGCTTTCTTTGGAATTTCTTTGGGCTTTCCTTCCCCTTTCTTTGGGCTTTCTTTGGGCTTTCTTTGGGCTTTCTTTGGGTTTTCTATGGGCTTTCTCTGGGCTTTCTTTGGGCTTTCTTTGGGCTTTCTTTGGGCTTCTTTCTCCTTTCTTTGGGCTTTCTTTGGGCTTTCTTTCCCCTTTCTTTGGGCTTTCTTTGGGCTTTCTTTGGGCTTTCTTTGGGCTTTCTTTCCCCTTTCTTTGGGCTTTCTTTCCCCTTTCTTTGGGCTTTCTTTCCACTTTCTTTGGGCTTTCTTTCCTCTAACTTTGGGCTTTCTTTGGGCTTTCTTTCCCTTTCTTTGGGCTTTCTTTCCCCTTTCTTTGGGCTTTCTTTGGGCTTTCTTTCCCCTTTCTTTGGGTTTCTTTGGGCTTTCTTTGTGCTTTCTTTGGGCTTTCTTTCCCCTTTCTTTGGGCATTCTTTGGGCTTTCTTTCCCCTTTCTTTGGGCTTTCTTTGGGCTTTCTTTGAGCTTCCTTTGGGCTTACTTTGGGCGTTCTTTGGGCTTTCTTTTGGCTTTCTTTGGGCTTTCTTTCCCCTTTCTTTGGGCTTTCTTTCCCCTTTCTTTGGGCTTTCTTTGGGCGTTCTTTGGACTTTCTTTGGGCTTTCTTTCCCCTTTCTTTGGGCTTTCTTTGGGCTTTCTTTCCCCTTTCTTTGGGCTTTCTTTGGGCTTTTTTTATGATTCTTTCCCCTTTCTTTGGGCTTTCTTTGGGCTTTCTTTCCCCTTTCTTTGGACTTTCTTTGGGCTTTCTTTCCCCTTTCTTTGGGCTTTCTTTGGGCTTTCTTTGGGCTTTCTCTCCCCTTTCTTTGGGCTTTCTTTGGGCTTTCTTTGGGCTTTCCTTGGGCTTCCTTTGGGCTTTCTTTGGGCTTTCTTTGGGCTTTCTTTGGGATTTCTTTGGGATTTCTTTGGGCTTTCTTTCCCCTTTCTTTCCGCTTTCTTTCCCCTTTCTTTCCCCTTTCTTTCCCCTTTCTTTGGGCTTTCTTTCCCCTTTCTTAGGGCTTTTTTGGGTTTTCTTTCCCCTTTCTTTGGCTTTCTTTGGGATTTCTTTCCTCCTTTCTGTGGGCTTTCTTTGGGCTTTCTTTCCCCTTTCTTTGGGTTTTCTTTGGGCTTTCTTTCCCCTTTCTTTGGACTTTCTTTCCCCTTTCTATGGGCTTTCTTTGGGCTTTCTTTCGCCTTTCTTTCGGCTTTCTTTCCCCTTTTTTTGGGCTTTCTTTCCCCTTTCTTTGGGCTTTCTTTCCCCTTTCTTTGGGCGTTCTTTCCCCTCTCTTTGGGCTTTCTTTCCCCTTTCTTTCCCCTTTCTTTCCCCTTTCTTTTTCCTTTCTTTCCCCTTTTTTTCCCCTTTGTTTCCCCTTTCTTTAGGCTTTCTTTCCCCTTTCTTTGGGCTTTCTTTGGGATTACTTTCCCCTTTCTTTGGGATTTCTTTCCCCGTTCTTTGGGCTTTCTTTCCCCTTTCTTTGGGCTTTCTTTGGGCTTTCTTTCCCATTTCTTTGGGCTTTCTTTCCCCTTTCTTTCTGCATTCTTTCCCCTTTCTTTGGGCTTTCTTTGGCCTTTCTTTCCCCTTTCTTTGGGCTTTCTTTGGGCTTTCCTTGGGCTTTCTTTCCCCTTTCTTTGGGCTTTCTTTGGACTTTCTTTGGGCTTTCTTTGGGCTTTCTTTGGGCTTTCTTTCCCATATCTTTGGGCTTTCTTTGGGCTTTCTTTTCACTTTCTTTCCCCTTTCTTTGGGCTTTCTTTCCCCTTTCTTTGGGCTTTCTTTGGGCTTTCTTTGCGCTTTCTTTGGGCTTTTTTGGGCTTTCTTTCCCCTTTCTTTGGGCTTTCTCTCTCCTTTCTTTGGGCTTTCTTCCCCTTTCTTTGGGCTTTCTTTCCCCTTTCTTTGGGCTTTCTTTGGGCTCTCTTTCCCCTTTCTTCGGGCTTTCTTTCACCTTTCTTTGCGCTTTCTTTCCCCTTTCTTTGGGATTTCTTTCCCCTTTCTTTGGGCTTTCTTTCCCCTTTCATTCCCCTTTCTTTGGGCTTTCTTTCCCCTTTCTTTCCCCTTTCCTTGGCCTTTCTTTCCCCTTTCTTTCCCCTTTCTTTGGTCTTTCTTTCCCCTTTCTTTGGGTTTTCGTTCCCCTTTATTTCCCCTTTCTTTGGGCTTTCTTTTCCCTTTCTTTGGGCTTTCTTTGGGCTTTCTTTCCACTTTCTTTGGGCTTTCTTTGGGCTTTCTTTCCCCTTTCTTTGGGCTTTCTTTGGGCTTTCTTTGGGCTTTCTTTGGGCTTTCTTTCCCCTTTCCTTGGGCTTTCATTGGGCTTTCTTTCCCCTTTCTTTGGGCTTTCTTTCCCCTTTCTTTGGGCTTTCTTTCCCCTTTCATTCACCTTTCTTTGGGCTTTCTTTCCCCTTTCTTTGGGCTTTCTTTCCCCTTTCTTTCCCCTTTCTTTCCGCTTTCTTTCCCCTTTCTTTCCCCTTTCTTTCCCCTTTCTATCCCCTTTCTTTCCGCTTTCTTTCCCCTTTCTTTCCCCTTTCTTTCCCCTTTCATTGGGCTTTCTTTCCCCTTTCTTTGGGCTTTCTTTCCTCTTTCTTTGGGCATTCTTTGGGCTTTCTTTCCCCTTTCTTTGGGCTTTCTTTCCCCTTTCTTTGGGCTTTCTTTGGGCTTTCTTTCCCCTTTCTTTGGGCTTTCTTTCTCCTTTCTTTCGGCTTTCTTTGGGCTTTCTTTCCCTTTTCCTTGGGCTTTCTTTGGGCTTTCTTTGGGATTTCTTTGGGATTTCTTTGGGCTTTCTTTCCCCTTTCTTTGGGCTTTCTTTCCCCTTTTTTTGGCTTTCTTTGAGCTTTCTTTGGGCTTTCTTTGGGCTTTCTTTGGGCTTTCTTTGGGCTTTCTTTGGGCTTTTTTTGGGCTTTCTTTGGGCTTTCTTTCCCCTTCCTTTGGGCTTTCTTTGGGCTTTCTTTCGGATTTCTTTGGGCTTTCTTTCCCCTTTCTTTGGGCTTTCTTTCCCCTTTCTTTGGGCTTTCTTTGGGCTTTCTTTGGGCTTTCTTTGGGGTTTCTTTCCCCTTTCTTTGGGCTTTCTTTGGGCTTTGTTTGGGCTTTCTTTGGGCTTTCTTTGGGCTTTCTTTCCCCTTTCTTTGGGCTTTCTTTTGGCTTTCTTTCCCCTTTCTTTAGGCTTTCTTTGGGCTTTCTTTGGGCTTTCTTTCCCCTTTCTTTGGGCTTTCTTTGGGCTTTCTTTCCCCTTTCTTTGGACTTTCTTTGGGCTTTCTTTCCCCTTTCTTTGGGCTTTCTTTGGGCTTTCTTTGGGCTATCTTCCGCTTTCTTTCCCCTTTCTTTGGGCTTTCTTTGGGCTTTCTTTGGGCTTTCTTTGGGCTTTCTTTGGGCTTTCTTTGGGCTTTCTTTGGGCTTTCTTTCCCCTTTCTTTGGGCTTTCTTTCCCCTTTCTTTGGGCTTTCTTTCCCCTTTCTTTGGGCTTTCTTTCCCCTTTCTTTGGGCTTTCTTTCCCCTTTCTTTGGCTTTCTTTCCCCTTTCTTTGGGCTTTCTTTGGGCTTTCTTTGGGCTTTCTTTGGGCTTTCTATGGGCTTTCTCTGGGCTTTCTTTGGGCTTTCTTAGGGCTTTCTTTGGGCTTCTTTCCCCTTTCTTTGGGCTTTCTTTGGGCTTTCTTTCCCCTTTCTTTGGGCTTTCTTTCCCCTTTCTTTGGGCTTTCTTTGGGCTTTCTTTGGGCTTTCTTTGGGCTTTCTTTCCCCTTTCTTTGGGCATTCTTTGGGCTTTCTTTCCCCTTTCTTTGGGCTTTCTTTGGGCTGTCTTTGGACTTTCTTTCCCTTTCTTTGGGCTTCCTTTGGGCTTTCTTTCCCCTTTCTTTGGGCTTTCTTTGGGCTTTCTTTGAGCTTCCTTTGGACTTACTTTAGGCTTTCTTTGGGCTTTCTTTCGGCTTTCTTTGGGCTTTCTTTCCCCTTTCTTTGGGCTTTCTTTCCCCTTTCTTTTGGCTTTCATTGGGCTTTCTTTGGGCTTTCTTTCCCCTTTCTTTGGGCATTCTTTGGGCTTTCTTTCCCCTTTCTTTGGGCTTTCTTTGGGCTTTCTTTGGGCTTTCTTTTCAATTTCTTTGGGCTTTCTTTCCCCTTTCTTTGGACTTTCTTTGGGCTTTCTTTCCCCTTTCTTTGGGCTTTCTTTGGGCTATCTTCCCCTTTCTTTCCCCTTTCTTTGGGCTTTCGTTCCCCTTTCTTTGGGCTTTCTTTCCCCTTTCTTTCCCCTTTCTTTGGGCTTTCTTTGGGATTTCTTTCACCTTTCCTTGGGCTTTCTTTCCCCTTTCTTTGGGCTTTCTTTCCCCTTTCTTTCCCCTTTCTTTGGGCTTTCTTTGGGCTGTCTTTGGACTTTCATTCCCCTTTCTTTGGGCTTCCTTTGGGCTTTCTTTCCCCTTTCTTTGGGCTTTCTTTGGGCTTTCTTTGAGCTTCCTTTGGACTTACTTTAGGCTTTCTTTGGGCTTTCTTTCGGCTTTCTTTGGGCTTTCTTTCCCCTTTCTTTGGGCTTTCTTTCCCCTTTCTTTTGGCTTTCATTGGGCTTTCTTTGGGCTTTCTTTCCCCTTTCTTTGGGCATTCTTTGGGCTTTCTTTCCCCTTTCTTTGGGCTTTCTTTGGGCTTTCTTTGTGCTTTCTTTCCCCTTTCTTTGGGCTTTCTTTTGGCTTTCTTTCCCCTTTCTTTAGGCTTTCTTTGGGCTTTCTTTGGGCTTTCTTTCCCCTTTCTTTGGGCTTTCTTTCCCCTTTCTTTGGACTTTCTTTGGGCTTTCTTTCCCCTTTCTTTGGGCTTTCTTTGGGCTATCTTCCCCTTTCTTTCCCCTTTCTTTGGGCTTTCTTTGGGCTTTCTTTCCCATTTCTTTGGACTTTCTTTGGGCTTTCTTTGGGCTTTCTTTGGGCTTTATTTCGCCTTTCTTTGGGCTTTCTTTCCCCTTTCTTTGGGCTTTCTATCCCCTTTCTTTGGGCTTTCTTTCCCCTTTCTTCGGGCTTTCTTTCCCCTTTCTTTGGGCTTTCTTTGGGCTTTCTTTCCCCTTTCTTTAGGCTTTCTTTCCCATTTCTTTGGGCTTTCTTTCCCTTTTCTTTGGGATTTCTTTCCCCTTTCTTTGGGCTTTCTTTCCCCTTTCTTTGGGCTTTCCTTACCCTTTCTTTCCCCTTTCTTTGGGCTTTCTTTGGGCTTTCTTTGGGATTTCTTTGGGCTTTCTTTCCCCTTTCTTTGGGCTTTCTTTGGGCTTTCTTTGGGCTTTCCTTGGGCTTCCTTTGGGCTTTCTTTGGGCTTTCTTTGGAATTTCTTTGGGATTTCTTTGGGCTTTCTTTCCTCTTTCTTTGGGCTTTCTTTCGCCTTTCGTGGGGCTTTCTTTGGGCTTTCTTTGGGCTTTCTTTCACCTTTCTTTGGGCTTTCTTTCCCCTTTCTTTGGGCTTTCTTTGTGCTTTCTTTGGGCTTTCTTTGGGCTTTCTTTGGGCTTTCTTTGGGCTTTCTATGGGCTTTCTCTGGGCTTTCTTTGGGCTTTCTTTGGGCTTTCTCTGGGCTTTCTTTGGGCTTTCTTTGGGCTTTATTTGGGCTTCTTTCCCCTTTCTTTGGGCTTTCTTTGGGCTTTCTTTCCCCTTTCTTTGGGCTTTCTTTCCCCTTTCTTTGGGCTTTCTTTGGGCTTTCTTTGGGCTTTCTTTGGGCTTTCTTTCCCCTTTCTTTGGGCATTCTTTGGGCTTTCTTTCCCCTTTCTGTGGGCTTTCTTTGGGCTTTCTTTCCCCTTTCTTTGGGCTTTCTTTTCACTTTCTTTCCCCTTTCTTTAGGCTTTCTTTGGGCTTTCTTTGGGCTTTCTTTTCCCTTTCTTTGGGCTTTCTTTCCCCTTTCTTTGGACTTTCTTTGGGCTTTCTTTCCCCTTTCTTTGGGCTTTTTTTGGGCTATCTTCCCCTTTCTTTCCCCTTTCTTTGGGCTTTCTTTGGGCTTTCTTTCCCCTTTCTTTGGGCTTTCTTTGGGCTTTCTTTGGGCTTTCTTTGGGCTTTCTTTGCGCTTTCCTTCCCCTTTCTTTGGGCTTTCTTTGGGCTTTCTTTGGGCTTTCTTTGGGCTTTCTATGGGCTTTCTCTGGGCTTTCTTTGGGCTTTCTTTGGGCTTTCTTTGGAATTTCTTTGGGATTTCTTTGGGCTTTCTTTCCCCTTTCTTTGGGCTTTCTTTCCCCTTTCTTTGGGCTTTCTTTCTCCATTCTTTGGGCTTTCTTCCCCTTTCTTTGGGCTTTCTTTCCCCTTTCTTTGGGCTTTCTTTGGGCTTTCTTTCCCCTTTCTTTGGGCATTCTTTGGGCTTTCTTTGGGCTTTCTTTCCCCTTTCTTTGGGCTTTCTTTGGGCTTTCTTTGAGCTTCCTTTGGGCTTACTTTGGGCGTTCTTTGGGCTTTCTTTTGGCTTTCTTTGGGCTTTCTTTCCCCTTTCTTTGGGCTTTCTTTCCCCTTTCTTTGGGCTTTCTTTGGGCTTTCTTTGGACTTTCTTTGGGCTTTCTTTCCCCTTTCTTTGGGCTTTCTTTGGGCTTTCTTTGGGCTTTCTTTGGGCTTTCTTTGGGATTCTTTCCCCTTTCTTTGGGCTTTCTTTGGGCTTTCTTTGGGCTTTCTTTGGGCTTTCTTTCCCCTTTCTTTGGGCTTTCTTTGGGCTTTCTTTGGGCTTTCCTTGGGCTTCCTTTGGGCTTTCTTTGGGCTTTCTTTGGGCTTTCTTTGGGATTTCTTTGGGATTTCTTTGGGCTTTCTTTCCCCTTTCTTTCCGCTTTCTTTCCCCTTTCTTTCCCCTTTCTTTCCCCTTTCTTTGGGCTTTCTTTCCCCTTTCTTAGGGCTTTTTTGGGTTTTCTTTCCCCTTTCTTTGGGCTTTCTTTGGGCTTTCTTTGGGCTTTCTTTGGGCTTTCTATGGGCTTTCTCTGGGCTTTCTTTGGACTTTCTTCTTTCCCCTTTCTTTGGGCTTTCTTTGGGCTTTCTTTGGGCTTTCTTTGGGCTTTCTTTCCCCTTTCTTTGGGCATTCTTTGGGCTTTCTTTCCCTTTCTTTGGGCTTTCTTTGGGCTGTCTTTGGACTTTCTTTCCCTTTCTTTGGCTTCCTTTGGGCTTTCTTTCCCCTTTCTTTGGCTTTCTTTGGGCTTTCTTTGAGCTTCCTTTGGACTTACTTTAGGCTTTCTTTGGGCTTTCTTTCGGCTTTCTTTGGGCTTTCTTTCCCCTTTCTTTGGGCTTTCTTTCCCCTTTCTTTTGGCTTTCATTGGGCTTTCTTTGGGCTTTCTTTCCCCTTTCTTTGGGCATTCTTTGGGCTTTCTTTCCCCTTTCTTTGGGCTTTCTTGGGCTTTCTTTGGGCTTTCTTTTCAATTTCTTTGGGCTTTCTTTCCCCTTTCTTTGGACTTTCTTTGGGCTTTCTTTCCCCTTTCTTTGGGCTTTCTTTGGGCTATCTTCCCCTTTCTTTCCCCTTTCTTTGGGCTTTCTTTGGGCTTTCTTTCCCCTTTCCTTGGGCTTTCTTTCCCCTTTCTTTGGGCTTTCTTTCCCCTTTCTTTCCCCCTTTCTTTGGGCTTTCTTGGGATTTCTTTCACCTTTCCTTGGCTTTCTTTCCCCTTTCTTTGGGCTTTCTTTCCCCTTTCTTTGGGCTTTCTTTGGGCTTTCTTTGGACTGTCTTTGGACTTTCATTCCCCTTTCTTTGGGCTTCCTTTGGGCTTTCTTTCCCTTTCTTTGGGCTTTCTTTGGGCTTTCTTTGAGCTTCCTTTGGGACTTACTTTAGGCTTTCTTTGGGCTTTCTTTCGGCTTTCTTTGGGCTTTCTTTCCCCTTTCTTTGGGCTTTCTTTCCCTTTCTTTGGCTTTCATTGGGCTTTCTTTGGGCTTTCTTTCCCCTTTCTTTGGGCATTCTTTGGGCTTTCTTTCCCCTTTCTTTTGGGCTTTCTTTGGGCTTTCTTTGTGCTTTCTTTCCCCTTTCTTTGGGCTTTCTTTTGGCTTTCTTTCCCCTTTCTTTAGGCTTTCTTTGGGGCTTTCTTTGGGCTTTCTTTCCCCTTTCTTTGGGCTTTCTTTCCCCTTTCTTTGGACTTTCTTTGGGCTTTCTTTCCCCTTTCTTTGGGCTTTCTTTGGGCTATCTTCCCCTTTCTTTCCCCCTTTCTTTGGGCTTTCTTTGGGCTTTCTTTCCCATTTCTTTGGACTTTCTTTGGGCTTTCTTGGGCTTTCTTTGGGCTTTATTTCGCCTTTCTTTGGGCTTTCTTTCCCCTTTCTTTGGGCTTTTCTATCCCCTTTCTTTGGGCTTTCTTTCCCCTTTCTTCGGGCTTTCTTTCCCCTTTCTTTGGGCTTTCTTTGGGCTTTTCTTTCCCCTTTCTTTAGGCTTTCTTTCCCATTTCTTTGGGCTTTCTTTCCCTTTTCTTTGGGATTTCTTTCCCCTTTCTTTGGGCTTTCTTTCCCCTTTCTTTGGGCTTTCCTTACCCTTTCTTTCCCCTTTCTTTGGGCTTTCTTTGGGCTTTCTTTGGGATTTCTTTGGGCTTTCTTTCCCCCTTTCTTTGGGCTTTCTTTGGGCTTTCTTTGGGCTTTCCTTGGGCTTCCTTGTGGGCTTTCCTTGGGCTTTCTTTGGAATTTCTTTGGGATTTCTTTGGGCTTTCTTTCCTCTTTCTTTGGGCTTTCTTTCGCCTTTCGTGGGGCTTTCTTTGGGCTTTCTTTGGGCTTTCTTTCACCTTTCTTTGGGCTTTCTTTCCCCTTTCTTTGGGCTTTCTTTGTGCTTTCTTTGGGCTTTCTTTGGCTTTCTTTGGGCTTTTCCTTCCCCTTTCTTTGGCTTTCTTTGGGCTTTCTTTGGGCTTTCTTTGGCTTTCTATGGGCTTTCTCTGGGCTTTCTTTGGGGCTTTCTTGGGCTTTCTCTGGGCTTTCTTTGGGCTTTCTTTGGGCTTTATTTGGGCTTCTTTCCCCTTTCTTTGGGCTTTCTTTGGGCTTTCTTTCCCCTTTCTTTGGGCTTTCTTTGGGCTTTCTTTGGGCTTTCTTCCCCTTTCTTTGGGCATTCTTTGGGCTTTCTTTCCCCTTTCTGTGGGCTTTCTTGGGCTTTCTTTCCCCTTTCTTTGGGCTTTCTTTTCACTTTCTTTCCCCTTTCTTTAGGCTTTCTTTGGTCTTTCTTTGGGCTTTCTTTTCCCTTTCTTTGGGCTTTCTTTCCCCTTTCTTTGGACTTTCTTTGGGCTTTCTTTCCCCTTTCTTTGGGCTTTCTTTGGGCTATCTTCCCCTTTCTTTCCCCTTTCTTTGGGCTTTCTTTGGGCTTTCTTTCCCCTTTCTTTGGGCTTTCTTTGGGCTTTCTTTGGGCTTTCTTTGGGCTTTCTTTGCGCTTTCCTTCCCCTTTCTTTGGGCTTTCTTTGGGCTTTCTTTGGGCTTTCTTTGGGCTTTCTATGGGCTTTCTCCTGGGCTTTCTTTGGGCTTTCTTTGGGCTTTCTTGGAATTTCTTTGGGATTTCTTTGGGCTTTCTTTCCCCTTTTTTTGGGCTTTCTTTCCCCTTTCTTTGGGCTTTCTTTCTCCATTCTTTGGGCTTTCTTCCCCTTTCTTTGGGCTTTCTTTCCCCTTTCTTTGGGCTTTCTTTGGGCTTTCTTTCCCCTTTCTTCGGGCTTTCTTTCACCTTTCTTTGCGCTTTCTTTCCCCTTTCTTTGGGTTTTCTTTCCCCTTTCTTTGGGCTTTCTTTCCCCTTTCATTCCCCTTTCTTTGGGCTTTCTTTCCCCTTTCTTTCCCCTTTCCTTGGCCTTTCTTTCCCCTTTCTTTCCCCTTTCTTTGGTCTTTCTTTCCCCTTTCTTTGGGCTTTCTTTCCCTTTCTTTACCCTTTCTTTGGTCTTTCTTTCCCCTTTCTTTGGGCTTTCTTTCCCCCTTTCTTTACCCTTTCTTTGGGCTTTCTTTCCCCTTTCTTTGGGCATTCTTTGGGCTTTCTTTGGGCTTTCTTTCCCCTTTCTTTGGGCTTTCTTTGGGCTTTCTTTGGCTTTCCTTGGGCTTCCTTTGGGCTTTCTTTGGCTTTCTTGGGCTTTCTTTGGGCTTTTCTTGGGCTTTCTTTGGGATTCTTTCCCCTTTCTTTGGGCTTTCTTTGGGCTTTCTTTCCCCTTTCTTTGGACTTTCTTTGGGCTTTCTTTCCCCTTTCTTTGGGCTTTCTTTGGGCTTTCTTTGGGCTTTCTTTCCCCCTTTCATTCCCCTTTCTTTGGGCTTTCTTTCCCCTTTCTTTCCCCTTTCCTTGGCCTTTCTTTCCCCTTTCTTTCCCCTTTCTTTGGTCTTTCTTTCCCCTTTCTTTGGGCTTTCTTTCCCCTTTCTTTACCCTTTCTTTGGTCTTTCTTTCCCCTTTCTTTGGGCTTTCTTTCCCCTTTCTTTACCCTTTCTTTGGGCTTTCTTTCCCCTTTCTTTGGGCATTCTTTGGGCTTTCTTTGGGCTTTCTTTCCCCTTTCTTTGGGGCTTTCTTTGGGCTTTCTTTGGGCTTTCCTTGGGCTTCCTTTGGGCTTCTTTGGGCTTTCTTTGGGCTTTCTTTGGGCTTTCTTTGGGCTTTCTTTGGGATTCTTTCCCCCTTTCTTTGGGCTTTCTTTGGCTTTCTTTCCCCTTTCTTTGGACTTTCTTTGGGCTTTCTTTCCCCTTTCTTTGGGCTTTCTTTGGGCTTTCTTTGGGCTTTCTTTCCCCTTTCTTCCGCTTTCTTTCCCCTTTCTTTCCCCTTTCTTTCCCCTTTCTTTGGGCTTTCTTTCCCCTTTCTTAGGGCTTTTTTGGGTTTTCTTTCCCCTTTCTTTGGCTTTCTTTGGGATTTCTTTCCCCTTTCTGTGGCTTTCTTTGGGCTTTCTTTCCCCTTTCTTTGGGTTTTCTTTGGGCTTTCTTTCCCCTTTTCTTTGGACTTTCTTTCCCCTTTCTATGGGCTTTCTTGGGCTTTCTTTCGCCTTTCTTTCGGCTTCTTTCCCCCTTTCTTTGGGCTTTCTTTCCCCTTTCTTTGGGCGTTCTTTCCCCTTTCTTTGGGCGTTCTTTCCCCTCTCTTTGGGCTTTCTTTCCCCTTTCTTTCCCCTTTCTTTCCCCTTTCTTTTTCCTTTCTTTCCCCTTTTTTTCCCCTTTGTTTCCCCTTTCTTTAGGCTTTCTTTCCCCTTTCTTTGGGCTTTCTTTGGGGATTTCTTTCCCCTTTCTTTGGGATTTCTTTCCCCGTTCTTTGGGCTTTCTTTCCCCCTTTCTTTGGGCTTTCTTTGGCTTTCTTTCCCATTTCTTTGGGCTTTCTTTCCCCTTTCTTTCTGCATTCTTTCCCCTTTCTTTGGGCTTTCTTTGGCCTTTCTTTCCCCCTTTCTTTGGGCTTTCTTTGGGCTTTCCTTGGGCTTTCTTTCCCCTTTCTTTGGGCTTTCTTTGGACTTTCTTTGGGCTTTCTTTGGGCTTTCTTTGGGCTTTCTTTCCCATTTCTTTGGGCTTTCTTTGGCTTTCTTTCACTTTCTTTCCCCTTTCTTTGGGCTTTCTTTCCCCTTTCTTTGGGCTTTCTTTGGGCTTTCTTTGCGCTTTCTTTGGGCTTTTTTGGGCTTTCTTTCCCTTTCTTTGGGCTTTCTTTCTCCTTTCTTTGGGCTTTCTTCCCCTTTCTTTGGGCTTTCTTTCCCCTTTCTTGGGCTTTCTTTGGGCTCTCTTTCCCCTTTCTTCGGGCTTTCTTTCACCTTTCTTTGCGCTTTCTTTCCCCTTTCTTTGGGATTTCTTTCCCCTTTCTTGGGCTTTCTTTCCCCTTTCATTCCCCTTTCTTTGGGCTTTCTTTCCCCTTTCTTTCCCCTTTCCTTGGCCTTTCTTTCCCCTTTCTTTCCCCTTTCTTTGGTCTTTCTTTCCCCTTTCTTGGGGCTTTCGTTCCCCTTTATTTCCCCTTTCTTTGGGCTTTCTTTCCCCCTTTCTTTGGGCTTTCTTTGGGCTTTCTTTCCACTTTCTTTGGGCTTTCTTTGGGCTTTCTTTCCCCTTTCTTTGGGCTTTCTTTGGGCTTTCTTTGGGCTTTCTTTGGGCTTTCTTTCCCCTTTCCTTGGGCTTTCATTGGGCTTTCTTTCCCCTTTCTTTGGGCTTTCTTTCCCCTTTCTTTGGGCTTTCTTTCCCCTTTCATTCACCTTTCTTTGGGCTTTCTTTCCCCTTTCTTTGGGCTTTCTTTCCCCTTTCTTTCCCCTTTCTTTCCGCTTTCTTTCCCTTCTTCCTTTCTTTCCCCTTTCTTTCCCCGTTCTGATCCCCTTTCTTTCCGCTTTCTTTCCCCTTTCTTTCCCTTTCTTTCCCCTTTCATTGGGCTTTCTTTCCCCTTTCTTTGGGCTTTCTTTCCTCTTTCTTTGGGCATTCTTTGGGCTTTTCTTTCCCCTTTCTTTGGGCTTTCTTTCCCCTTTATTTCCCCTTTCTTTGGCTTTCTTTCCCCTTTCTTTGGGCTTTCTTTCTCCTTTCTTTCGGCTTTCTTTGGGCTTTCTTTCCCTTTTCCTTGGGCTTTCTTTGGGCTTTCTTTGGATTTCTTTGGATTTCTTTGGGCTTTCTTTCCCCTTTCTTTGGGCTTTCTTTCCCCTTTTTTTGGCTTTCTTTGAGCTTTCTTTGGGCTTTCTTTGGCTTTCTTTGGGCTTTCTTTGGGCTTTCTTTGGCTTTTTTTGGGCTTTCTTTGGGCTTTCTTTCCCCTTCCTTTGGGCTTTCTTTGGGCTTTCTTTCGGCTTTCTTTGGGCTTTCTTTCCCCTTTCTTTGGGCTTTCTTTCCCCTTTCTTTGGGCTTTCTTTGGCTTTCTTTGGGCTTTCTTTGGGGTTTCTTTCCCCTTTCTTTGGGCTTTCTTTGGGCTTTGTTGGGCTTTCTTTGGGCTTTCTTTGGGCTTTCTTTCCCCTTCTTTGGGCTTTCTTTTGGCTTTCTTTCCCCTTTCTTTAGGCTTTCTTTGGGCTTTCTTTGGCTTTCTTTCCCCTTTCTTTGGGCTTTCTTTGGGCTTTCTTTCCCCTTTCTTTGGACTTTCTTTGGCTTTCTTTCCCCTTTCTTTGGCTTTCTTTGGCTTTCTTTGGGCTATCTTCCGCTTTCTTTCCCCTTTCTTTGGGCTTTCTTTGGGCTTTCTTTCCCCTTTCTTTGGGCTTTCTTTGGGCTTTCTTTGGGCTTTCTTTGGGCTTTCTTTGGGCTTTCTTTCCCCCTTTCTTTGGGCTTCTTCTTCCCCTTTCTTGGGGCTTTCTTTCCCCTTTCTTTGGGCTTTCTTTCCCCTTTCTTTGGGCTTTCTTTCCCCTTTCTTTGGCTTTCTTTCCCCTTTCTTTGGGCTTTCTTTGGGCTTTCTTTGGGCTTTCTTTGGGCTTTCTATGGGCTTTCTCTGGGCTTTCTTTGGGCTTTCTTTGGGCTTTCTTTGGGCTTCTTTCCCCTTTCTTTGGGCTTTCTTTGGGCTTTCTTTCCCCTTTCTTTGGGCTTTCTTTCCCCTTTCTTTGGGCTTTCTTTGGGCTTTCTTTGGGCTTCTTTGGGCTTTCTTTCCCCTTTCTTTGGGCATTCTTTGGGCTTTCTTTCCCCTTTCTTTGGGCTTTCTTTGGGCTGTCTTTGGACTTTCTTTCCCCTTTCTTTGGGCTTCCTTTGGGCTTTCTTTCCCTTTCTTTGGGCTTTCTTTGGGCTTTCTTTGAGCTTCCTTTGGACTTACTTTAGGCTTTCTTTGGGCTTTCTTTCGGCTTTCTTTGGGCTTTCTTTCCCCTTTCTTTGGGCTTTCTTTCCCATTTCTTTTGGCTTTCATTGGCTTTCTTTGGGCTTTCTTTCCCCTTTCTTTGGGCATTCTTTGGGCTTTCTTTCCCTTTCTTTGGGCTTTCTTTGGGCTTTCTTGGGCTTTCTTTTCAATTTCTTTGGGCTTTCTTTCCCCTTTCTTTGGACTTTCTTTGGGCTTTCTTTCCCCTTTCTTTGGGCTTTCTTTGGGCTATCTTCCCCTTTCTTTCCCCTTTCTTTGGGCTTTCTTTGGCTTTCTTTCCCCTTCCTTGGGCTTTCTTTCCCTTTCTTTGGGCTTTCTTTCCCCTTTCTTTCCCCTTTCTTTGGGCTTTCTTTGGGCTGTCTTTGGACTTTCATTCCCCTTTCTTTGGGCTTCCTTTGGGCTTTCTTTCCCCTTTCTTTGGGCTTTCTTTGGGCTTTCTTTGAGCTTCCTTTGGACTTACTTTAGCTTTCTTTGGGCTTTCTTCGGCTTTCTTTGGGCTTTCTTTCCCCTTTCTTTGGGCTTTCTTTCCCCTTTCTTTACCCTTTCTTTGGGCATTCTTTCCCCTTCTTTGTGCTTTCTTTGGGCTTTCTTTCCCCTTTCTTTGGGCATTCTTTGGGCTTTCTTTGGGCTTTCTTTCCCCTTTCTTTGGGCTTTCTTTGGGCTTTCTTTGAGCTTCCTTTGGGCTTACTTTGGGCGTTCTTTGGCTTTCTTTTGGCTTTCTTTGGGCTTTCTTTCCCCTTTCTTTGGGCTTTATTTCCCCTTTCTTGCGGCTTTCTTTGGGCTTTCTTTGGACTTTCTTTGGGCTTTCTTTCCCCTTTCTTTGGCTTTCTTTGGGCTTTCTTTCCCCTTTCTTTGGGCTTTCTTTGGGCTTTCTTTGGGCTTTCTTTGGGATTCTTTCCCCTTTCTTTGGGCTTTCTTTGGGCTTTCTTGCCCCTTTCTTTGACTTTCTTTGGGCTTTCTTTCCCCTTTCTTTGGGCTTTCTTTGGGCTTTCTTTGGCTTTCCTTGGGCTTCCTTTGGGCTTTCTTTGGGCTTTCTTTGGGCTTTCTTTGGGATTTCTTTCCCCTTTCTTTGGGCTTTCTTTCCCCCTTTCTTTCCGCTTTCTTTCCCCTTTCTTTCCCCTTTCTTTCCCCTTTCTTTGGGCTTTCTTTCCCCTTTCTTAGGGCTTTTTTGGGTTTTCTTTCCCCTTTCTTTGGCTTTCTTTGGGATTTCTTTCCCCTTTCTGTGGGCTTTCTTTGGGCTTTCTTTCCCCTTTCTTTTGGGTTTTCTTGGGCTTTCTTTCCCATTCTTTGGACTTTCTTTCCCCTTTCTATGGGCTTTCTTTGGGCTTTCTTTCGCCTTTCTTTCGGCTTTCTTTCCCCTTTCTTTGGGCTTTCTTTCCCCTTTCTTGGGCTTTCTTTCCCCTTTCTTTGGGCGTTCTTTCCCCTCTCTTTGGGCTTTCTTTCCCTTTCTTTCCCCTTTCTTTCCCCTTTCTTTTTCCTTTCTTTCCCCTTTTTTTCCCCTTTGTTTCCCCTTTCTTTAGGCTTTCTTTCCCCTTTCTTTGGGCTTTCTTTGGGATTTCTTTCCCCTTTCTTTGGGATTTCTTTCCCCGTTCTTTGGGCTTTCTTTCCCCTTTCTTTGGGCTTTCTTTGGGCTTTCTTTCCCATTTCTTTGGGCTTTCTTTCCCCTTTCTTTCTGCATTCTTTCCCCTTTCTTTGGGCTTTCTTTGGCCTTTCTTTCCCCTTTCTTTGGGCTTTCTTTGGGCTTTCCTTGGGCTTTCTTTCCCCTTTCTTTGGGCTTTCTTTGGACTTTCTTTGGGCTTTCTTTGGGCTTTCTTTGGGCTTTCTTTCCCATTTCTTTGGGCTTTCTTTGGGCTTTCTTTTCACTTTCTTTCCCCTTTCTTTGGGCTTTCTTTCCCCTTTCTTTGGCTTTCTTTGGGCTTTTTTGGCTTTCTTTCCCCCTTTCTTTGGGCTTTCTTTCTCCTTTCTTTGGGCTTTCTTCCCCTTTCTTTGGGCTTTCTTTCCCCTTTCTTTGGGCTTTCTTGGGCTCTCTTTCCCCCTTTCTTCGGGCTTTCTTTCACCTTTCTTTGCGCTTTCTTTCCCCTTTCTTTGGGATTTCTTTCCCCTTTCTTGGGCTTTCTTTCCCCTTTCATTCCCCTTTCTTTGGCTTTCTTTCCCCTTTCTTTCCCCTTTCCTTGGCCTTTCTTTCCCCTTTCTTTCCCCTTTCTTTGGTCTTTCTTTCCCCTTTCTTTGGGCTTTCGTTCCCCTTTATTTCCCCTTTCTTTGGGCTTTCTTTCCCCTTTCTTTCGGCTTTCTTTGGGCTTTCTTTCCACTTTCTTTGGGCTTTCTTTGGGGCTTTCTTGTCCCCTTTCTTTGGGCTTTCTTTGGGCTTTCTTTGGGCTTTCTTTCCCCTTTCCTTGGCTTTCATTGGGCTTTCTTTCCCCTTTCTTTGGGCTTTCTTTCCCCTTTCTTTGGGCTTTCTTTCCCCTTTCATTCACCTTTCTTTGGGCTTTTCTTTCCCCTTTCTTTGGGCTTTCTTTCCCCTTTCTTTCCCCTTTCTTTCCGCTTTCTTTCCCCCTTTCTTTCCCTTTCTTTCCCCTTTCTATCCCCTTTCTTTCCGCTTTCTTTCCCCTTTCTTTCCCCTTTCTTTCCCCTTTCATTGGGCTTTCTTTCCCCTTTCTTTGGGCTTTCTTTCCTCTTTCTTTGGGCATTCTTTGGGCTTTCTTTCCCCTTTCTTTGGGCTTCTTTCCCCTTTCTTTGGGCTTTCTTTGGGCTTTCCTTCCCCTTTCTTTGGGCTTTCTTTGGGCTTTCTTTGGGCTTTCTTTGTGGGCTTTCTTTGGGCTTTCTTTCCCCTTTCTTTGGGGCTTTCTTTCCCCTTTCTTTGGGCTTTCTTTCCCCTTTCTTGGGCTTCTTTCCCCTTTCTTTGGCTTTCTTTCCCCTTTCTTGGCTTTCTTTCCCCTTTCTTTGGGCTTTCTTTGGGCTTTCTTTGGCTTTCTTTGGGCTTTCTATGGGCTTTCTCTGGGCTTTCTTTGGGCTTTCTTTGGGCTTTCTTTGGCTTCTTTCCCCTTTCTTTGGGCTTTCTTTGGGCTTTCTTTCCCCTTTCTTTGGGCTTTCTTTCCCCTTTCTTTGGGCTTTCTTTGGGCTTTCTTTGGGCTTTCTTTGGGCTTTCTTTCCCCTTTCTTTGGGCATTCTTTGGGCTTTCTTTCCCCTTTCTTTGGCTTTCTTTGGGCTGTCTTTGGACTTTCTTTCCCCCTTTCTTTGGGCTTCCTTTGGGCTTCTTCTCCTTCCCCCTCCCCCTCTCCCTTCTTGGGCTTTCTTTGGGCTTTCTTTGAGCTTCCTTTGGACTTACTTTAGGCTTTCTTTGGGCTTTCTTTCGGCTTTCTTTGGGCTTTCTTTCCCCTTTCTTTGGGCTTTCTTTCCCCTTTCTTTTGGCTTTCATTGGGCTTTCTTTGGGCTTTCTTTCCCCTTTCTTTGGGCATTCTTTGGGCTTTCTTTCCCCTTTCTTTGGGCTTTCTTTGGGCTTTCTTTGGGCTTTCTTTTCAATTTCTTTGGGCTTTCTTTCCCCTTTCTTTGGACTTTCTTTGGGCTTTCTTTCCCCTTTCTTTGGGCTTTCTTTGGGCTATCTTCCCCTTTCTTTCCCCTTTCTTTGGGCTTTCTTTGGGCTTTCTTTCCCCTTTCCTTGGGCTTTCTTTCCCCTTTCTTTGGCTTTCTTTCCCCTTTCTTTCCCCTTTCTTGGGCTTTCTTGGGATTTCTTTCACCTTTCCTTGGGCTTTCTTTCCCCTTTCTTTGGGCTTTCTTTCCCCTTTCTTTCCCCCTTTCTTTGGGCTTTCTTTGGGCTGTCTTTGGACTTTCATTCCCCTTTCTTTGGGCTTCCTTTGGGCTTTCTTTCCCCTTTCTTTGGGCTTTCTTTGGGCTTTCTTTGAGCTTCCTTTGGACTTACTTTAGGCTTTCTTTGGGCTTTCTTTCGGCTTTCTTTGGGCTTTCTTTCCCCTTTCTTTGGGCTTTCTTTCCCCTTTCTTTTGGCTTTCATTGGGCTTTCTTTGGGCTTTCTTTCCCCTTTCTTTGGGCATTCTTTGGGCTTTCTTTCCCCTTTCTTTGGCTTTCTTTGGGCTTTCTTTGTGCTTTCTTTCCCCTTTCTTTGGCTTTCTTTTGGCTTTCTTTCCCCTTTCTTTGGGCTTTCTTTGGGCTATCTTCCCCTTTCTTTCCCCTTTCTTTGGGCTTTCTTTCCCCTTTCTTTGGACTTTCTTTGGGCTTTCTTTCCCCTTTCTTTGGGCTTTCTTTGGCTATCATCCCCTTTCTTTCCCCTTTCTTTGGGCTTTCTTTGGGCTTTCTTTCCCATTTCTTTGGACTTTCTTTGGGCTTTCTTTGGGCTTTCTTTGGCTTTATTTCGCCTTTCTTTGGGCTTTCTTTCCCCTTTCTTTGGGCTTTCTATCCCCTTTCTTTGGGCTTTCTTTCCCCTTTCTTCGGGCTTTCTTTCCCCTTTCTTTGGGCTTTCTTTGGGCTTTCTTTCCCCTTTCTTTAGGCTTTCTTTCCCATTTCTTTGGGCTTTCTTTCCTTTTCTTTGGGATTTCTTTCCCCTTTCTTTGGGCTTCTTCCCTTTCTTTGGGCTTTCCTTAACCCTTTCTTTCCCTTTCTTTGGGCTTTCTTTGGGCTTTCTTTGGGATTTCCTTTGGGCTTTCTTTCCCCTTTCTTTGGCTTTCTTTGGGCTTTCTTTGGGCTTTCCTTGGGCTTCCTTTGGGCTTTCTTTGGGCTTTCTTTGGAATTTCTTTGGATTTCTTTGGGCTTTCTTTCCTCTTTCTTGGGCTTTCTTTCGCCTTTCGTGGGCTTTCTTTGGGCTTTCTTTGGGCTTTCTTTCACCTTTCTTTGGGCTTTCTTTCCCCTTTCTTTGGGCTTTCTTTGTGCTTTCTTTGGCTTTCTTTGGGCTTTCTTTGGGCTTTCCTTCCCCTTTCTTTGGGCTTTCTTTGGGCTTTCTTTGGGCTTTCTTTGGGCTTTCTATGGGCTTTCTCTGGGCTTTCTTTGGGCTTTCTTTGGGCTTTCTCTGGGCTTTCTTTGGGCTTTCTTTGGGCTTTATTTGGGCTTCTTTCCCCTTTCTTTGGGCTTTCTTTGGGCTTTCTTTCCCCTTTCTTTGGGCTTTCTTTCCCCTTTCTTTGGGCTTTCTTTGGGCTTTCTTTGGGCTTTCTTTGGGCTTTCTTTCCCCTTTCTTTGGGCATTCTTTGGGCTTTCTTTCCCCTTTCTGTGGGCTTTCTTTGGGCTTTCTTTCCCCTTTCTTTGGGCTTTCTTTTCACTTTCTTTCCCCTTTCTTTAGGCTTTCTTTGGGCTTTCTTTGGGCTTTCTTTTCCATTTCTTTGGGCTTTCTTTCCCCTTTCTTTGGACTTTCTTTGGGCTTTCTTTCCCCTTTCTTTGGGCTTTCTTTGGGCTGTCTTTGGACTTTCATTCCCCTTTCTTTGGGCTTCCTTTGGGCTTTCTTTCCCCTTTCTTTGGGCTTTCTTTGGGCTTTCTTTGAGCTTCCTTTGGACTTACTTTAGGCTTTCTTTGGGCTTTCTTTCGGCTTTCTTTGGGCTTTCTTTCCCCTTTCTTTGGGCTTTCTTTCCCCTTTCTTTTGGCTTTTCATTGGGCTTTCTTTGGGCTTTCTTTCCCCTTTCTTTGGGCATTCTTTGGGCTTTCTTTCCCCTTTCTTTGGGCTTTCTTTGGGCTTTCTTTGTGCTTTCTTTCCCCTTTCTTTGGGCTTTCTTTTGGCTTTCTTTCCCCTTTCTTTGGGCTTTCTTTGGGCTATCTTCCCCTTTCTTTCCCCTTTCTTTGGGCTTTCTTTCCCCTTTCTTTGGACTTTCTTTGGGCTTTCTTTCCCCTTTCTTTGGGCTTTCTTTGGGCTATCATCCCCTTTCTTTCCCCTTTCTTTGGGCTTTCTTTGGGCTTTCTTTCCCATTTCTTTGGACTTTCTTTGGGCTTTCTTGGGCTTTCTTTGGGCTTTATTTCGCCTTTCTTTGGGCTTTCTTTCCCCTTTCTTTGGGCTTTCTATCCCCTTTCTTTGGGCTTTCTTTCCCCTTTCTTCGGGCTTTCTTTCCCCTTTCTTTGGGCTTTCTTTGGCTTTCTTTCCCCTTTCTTTAGGCTTTCTTTCCCATTTCTTTGGGCTTTCTTCCCTTTTCTTTGGGATTTCTTTCCCCTTTCTTTGGGCTTTCTTTCCCCTTTCTTTGGGCTTTCCTTACCCTTTCTTTCCCCTTTCTTTGGGCTTTCTTTGGGCTTTCTTTGGATTTCTTTGGGCTTTCTTTCCCCTTTCTTTGGCTTTCTTTGGCTTTCTTTGGGCTTTCCTTGGGCTTCCTTTGGGCTTTCTTTGGGCTTTCTTTGGAATTTCTTTGGGATTTCTTTGGGCTTTCTTCCTCTTTCTTTGGGCTTTCTTTCGCCTTTCGTGGGGCTTTCTTTGGGCTTTCTTTGGGCTTTCTTTCACCTTTCTTTGGGCTTTCTTTCCCCTTTCTTTGGGCTTTCTTTGTGCTTTCTTTGGGCTTTCTTGTGGGCTTTCTTTGGGCTTTCCTTCCCCTTTCTTTGGGCTTTCTTTGGGCTTTCTTGGGCTTTCTTTGGGCTTTCTATGGGCTTTCTCTGGGCTTTCTTTGGCTTTCTTTGGGCTTTCTCTGGGCTTTCTTTGGGCTTTCTTTGGGCTTTATTTGGGCTTCTTTCCCCTTTCTTTGGGCTTTCTTTGGGCTTTCTTTCCCCTTTCTTTGGGCTTTCTTTCCCCTTTCTTTGGGCTTTCTTTGGGCTTTCTTTGGGCTTTCTTTGGGCTTTCTTTCCCCTTTCTTTGGGCATTCTTTGGGCTTTCTTTCCCCTTTCTGTGGGCTTTCTTTGGGCTTTCTTTCCCCTTTCTTTGGGCTTTCTTTTTCACTTTCTTTCCCCTTTCTTTAGGCTTTCTTTGGGCTTTCTTTGGGCTTTCTTTTCCATTTCTTTGGGCTTTCTTTCCCCTTTCTTTGGACTTTCTTTGGGCTTTCTTTCCCCTTTCTTTGGGCTTTCTTTGGCTATCTTCCCCTTTCTTTCCCCTTTCTTTGGGCTTTCTTTGGGCTTTCTTTCCCCTTTCTTTGGGCTTTCTTTGGGCTTTCTTTGGGCTTTCTTTGGGCTTTCTTTGCGCTTTCCTTCCCCTTTCTTTGGGCTTTCTTTGGGCTTTCTTTGGGCTTTCTTTGGCTTTCTATGGGCTTTCTCTGGGCTTTCTTTGGGCTTTCTTGGAATTTCTTTGGATTTCTTTGGGCTTTCTTTCCCCTTTCTTTGGGCTTTCTTTCCCCTTTCTTTGGGCTTTCTTTCTCCATTCTTTGGGCTTTCTTCCCCTTTCTTTGGGCTTTCTTTCCCCTTTCTTTGGGCTTTCTTTGGGCTTTCTTTCCCCTTTCTTCGGGCTTTCTTTCCCCTTTCTTTGGGTTTTCTTTCCCCTTTCTTTGGGCTTTCTTTCCCCTTTCATTCCCCTTTCTTTGGGCTTTCTTTCCCCTTTCTTTCCCCTTTCCTTGGCCTTTCTTTCCCCTTTCTTTCCCCTTTCTTTGGTCTTTCTTTCCCCTTTCTTTGGGCTTTCTTTCCCCTTTCTTTACCCTTTCTTTGGTCTTTCTTTCCCCTTTCTTTGGGCTTTCTTTCCCCCTTTCTTTACCCTTTCTTTGGCTTTCTTTCCCCTTTCTTTGGGCTTTCTTTGGGCGTTTTTTCCCCTTTTTTTGGGCTTTCTTTGAGCTTTCTTTCCACTTTCTTTGGGCTTTCTTTGGGCTTTCTTTCCCCTTTCTTTGGGCTTTCTTTCCCCTTTCCTTGGGCTTTCATTGGGCTTTCTTTCCCCTTTCTTTGGGCTTTCTTTCCCCTTTCTTTGGGCTTTCTTTCCCCTTTCATTCACCTTTCTTTGGGCTTTCTTTCCCCTTTCTTTGGGCTTTCTTTCCCCTTTCTTTCCCCTTTCTTTCCGCTTTCTTTCCCCTTTCTTTCCCCTTTCTTTCCCCTTTCTTTCCCCTTTCTTTCCGCTTTCTTTCCCCTTTCTTTCCCCTTTCTTTCCCCTTTCTTTGGGCTTTCTTCCCCTTTCTTTGGGCTTTCTTTGGGCTTTCTTTCTCCTTTCTTTGGGCTTTCTTTCCCCTTTCTTTGGGCATTCTTTCCCCTTTCTTTGGGCTTTATTTCCCCTTTCTTTGGGCTTTCTTTCCCCTTTCTTTGGGCATTCTTTGGGCTTTCTTTCCCCTTTCTTTGGGCTTTTTTTCTCATTTCTTTGGGCTTTCTTTGGGCTTTCTTTCCCCTTTCTTTTGGGCTTTCTTTCCCCCTTTCTTTGGGCTTTCTTTGTGCTTTATTTGGGCTTTCTTTCCCCTTTCTTTGGGCTTCTTTAACCTTTCTTTGGGCTTTCTTTCCCCTTTCTTTGGGCTTTCTTTCCCTTTCTTTGGGCTTTCTTTCCCCTTTCTTTCCCCCTTTCTTTGGGCTTTCTTCCCCTTTCTTTCCCCTTTCTTTGGCATTTCTTTTCCCTTACTTTGGGCTTTCTTTCCCCTTTCTTTAGGCTTTCTTTCCATTTCTTTGGGCTTTCTTTCCCTTTTCTTTGGGATTTCTTTCCCCTTTCTTTGGGCTTTCTTTCCCCTTTCTTTGGGCTTTCCTTACCCTTTCTTTCCCCTTTCTTTGGGCTTTCTTTGGGCTTTCTTTGGGATTTCTTTGGGCTTTCTTTCCCCTTTCTTTGGGCTTTCTTTGGGCTTTCTTTGGGGCTTTCCTTGGGCTTCCTTTGGGCTTTCTTTGGGCTTTCTTTGGAATTTCTTTGGGATTTCTTTGGGCTTTCTTTCCTCTTTCTTTGGGCTTTCTTTCGCCTTTCGTGGGCTTTCTTTGGGCTTTCTTTGGGGCTTTCTTTCACCTTTCTTTGGCTTTCTTTCCCCTTTCTTTGGGCTTTCTTTGTGCTTTCTTTGGGCTTTCTTTGGGCTTTCTTGGGCTTTCCTTCCCCTTTCTTTGGGCTTTCTTTGGGCTTTCTTTGGGCTTTCTTTGGGCTTTCTATGGGCTTTCTCTGGGCTTTCTTTGGGCTTTCTTTGGGCTTTCTCTGGGCTTTCTTTGGCTTTCTTTGGGCTTTATTTGGGCTTCTTTCCCCTTTCTTTGGGCTTTCTTTGGGCTTTCTTTCCCCTTTCATTCCCCTTTCTTTGGCTTTCTTTCCCCTTTCTTCCCCTTTCTTTGGGCTTTCTTTCCCCTTTCTTTCCCCTTTCTTTGGGCTTTCTTTCCCCTTTCTTTGGGCTTTCTTTCCCCTTTCTTTCCCCTTTCTTTGGGCTTTCTTTCCCCTTTCTTTGGATTTTATTTGGGCTTTCTTTCCCCTTTCTTTGGGCTTTCTTTGGGCTATCTTCCCCTTTCTTTCCCCTTTCTTTGGGCTTTGTTTGGGCTTTCTTTCCCCTTTTTTGGGCTTTCTTTCCCCTTTCTTTGGGCTTTCTTTCCCCTTTCTTTGGGCTTTCTTTCCCTTTCTTTCTGCTTTCTTGGGCTTTCTTTGGCCTTTCTTTGGGCTTTCCTTCCCCTTTCTTTGGGCTTTCTTTCCCCTTTCTTTGCTTTCTTTCCCCTTTCTTTGGGATTTCTTTCCCCTTTCTTTGGGCTTTCTTTCCCCTTTCTTTGGGCTTTCTTTCCCCTTTCTTTCCCCTTTCTTTGGGGCTTTCTTTGAGCTTTCTTTGTGCTGTCTTTGGGCTCTCTTTGGGCTTTCTTTGGGCTTCCTTTGGGCTTTCTTTCCCCTTTCTTTGGGCTTTCTTTGGGCTTTCTTTGGGCTTTCCTTGGGCTTCCTTTGGGATTTCTTTGGGCTTTCTTGGGCTTTCTTTGGGATTTCTTGGGATTTCTTTGGGCTTTCTTTGGGCTTTCTTTGGGGTTTCTTTCCCCTTTCTTGGGGCTTTCTTTGGGCTTTCTTTGGGCTTTCTTTCCCTTTCTTTGGGCTTTCTTTGCCCTTTCTTTGGGCTTTCTTTGCCCTTTCTTTGGCTTTCTTTGCCCTTTCTTAGGGGCTTACTTTCCCCTTTCTTTGGGCTTTCTTTGGGCTTTCTTTCTCTTTCTTTGGGCTTTCTTTCCCCTTTCTTTGGGCTTTCTTTCCCATTTCTTTGGGCTTTCTTTCCCCTTTCTTTGGGCTTTCTTTGGGCTTTCTTTCCCTTTCCTTGGGCTTTCTTTGGGCTTTCTTTGGGATTTCTTTGGGATTTCTTTGGGCTTTCTTTCCCCTTTCTTTAGGCTTTCTTTCCCCTTTCTTTGGGGCTTTCTTTGGCCTTTCTTTGGGCTTTCTTTGGGCCTTCTATGGGCTTTCTCTGGGCTTTCTTTGGGCTTTATTTGGGCTTTCTTTCTGCTTCTTTCCCCTTTCTTTGGGCTTTCTTTGGGCTTTCTTTCCCTTTCTTTGGCCTTTCTTTCCCCTTTCTTTGGGCTTTCTTTCCCCTTTCTTTGGGCTTTCTTTCCTCTTTCTTTGGGCATTCTTTGGGCTTTCTTTCCCCTTTCTTTGGGCTTTCTTTCCCCTTTCTTTGGGCTTTCTTTGGGCTTTCTTTGGGCTTTCTTTGGGGTTTCTTTCCCCTTTCTTTGGGCTTTCTTTGGGCTTTGTTTGGGCTTTCTTTGGGCTTTCTTTGGGCTTTCTTTCCCCCTTTCTTGGGCTTTCTTTTGGCTTTCTTTCCCCTTTCTTTAGGCTTTCTTTGGGCTTTCTTTGGGCTTTCTTTCCCCTTTCTTTGGGCTTTCTTTGGGCTTTCTTTCCCCTTTCTTTGGACTTTCTTTGGGCTTTCTTTCCCCTTTCTTTGGGCTTTCTTTGGCTTTCTTTGGGCTATCTTCCGCTTTCTTTCCCCTTTCTTTGGGCTTTCTTTGGGCTTTCTTTCCCCTTTCTTTGGGCTTTCTTTGGGCTTTCTTTGGGCTTTCTTTCCCCTTTCTTTGGGCTTTCTTTCCCCTTTCTTTGGGCTTTCTTTCCCCATTCTTTGGGCTTTCTTTCCCCTTTCTTTGGGCTTTCTTTCCCCTTTCTTTGGGCTTTCTTTCCCCTTTTTTTGGCTTTCTTTCCCCTTTCTTTGTGCTTTCTTTGGGCTTTCTTTGGGCTTTCTTGGGCTTTCTATGGGCTTTCTCTGGGCTTTCTTTGGGCTTTCTTTGGGCTTTCTTTGGGCTTCTTTCCCCTTTCTTTGGGCTTTCTCTGGGCTTTCTTTCCCCTTTCTTTGGGCTTTCTTTCCCCTTTCTTTGGGCTTTCTTGGGCTTTCTTTGGGCTTTCTTTGGGCTTTCTTTCCCCTTTCTTTGGGCATTCTTTGGGCTTTCTTTCCCCTTTCTTTGGGCTTTCTTTGGGCTGTCTTTGGACTTTCTTTCCCCTTTCTTTGGGCTTCCTTTGGGCTTTCTTTCCCCTTTCTTTGGGCTTTCTTTGGGCTTTCTTTGAGCTTCCTTTGGACTTACTTTAGGCTTTCTTTGGGCTTTCTTTCGGCTTTCTTTGGGCTTTCTTTCCCCTTTCTTTGGGCTTTCTTTCCCCTTTCTTGGGGCTTTCATTGGGCTTTCTTTGGGCTTTCTTTCCCCTTTCTTTGGGCATTCTTTGGGCTTTCTTTCCCCTTTCTTTGGGCTTTCTTTGGGCTTTCTTTGTGCTTTCTTTCCCCTTTCTTTGGGCTTTCTTTTGGCTTTCTTTCCCCTTTCTTTAGGCTTTCTTTGGGCTTTCTTTGGGCTTTCTTTCCTCTTTCTTTGGGCTTTCTTTCCCCTTTCTTTGGGCTTTCTTTGGGCTATCTTCCCCTTTCTTTCCCCTTTCTTTGGGCTTTCTTTGGGCTTTCTTTCCCATTTCTTTTGGACTTTCTTTGGGCTTTTCTTGGGCTTTCTTTGGGCTTTATTTCCCCTTTCTTTGGGCTTTCTTTCCCCTTTCTTTGGGCTTTCTATCCCCTTTCTTTGGGCTTTCTTTCCCCTTTCTTCGGGCTTTCTTTCCCCTTTCTTTGGGCTTTCTTTGGGCTTTCTTTCCCCTTTCTTTAGGCTTTCTTTCCCATTTCTTTGGGCTTTTCTTTCCCTTTTCTTTGGGATTTCTTTCCCCTTTCTTTGGGCTTTCTTTCCCCTTTCTTTGGGCTTTCCTTACCCTTTCTTTCCCCTTTCTTTGGGCTTTCTTGGGCTTTCTTTGGGATTTCTTTGGGCTTTCTTTCCCCTTTCTTTGGGATTTCTTTGGGATTTCTTTGGGCTTTCCTTGGGCTTCCTTTGGGCTTTCTTTGGGCTTTCTTGGAATTTCTTTGGGATTTCTTTGGGCTTTCTTTCCTCTTTCTTTGGGCTTTCTTTCCCCTTTCGTGGGGCTTTCTTTGGGCTTTCTTTGGGCTTTCTTTCACCTTTCTTTGGGCTTTCTTTCCCCTTTCTTTGGGCTTTCTTTGTGCTTTCTTTGGGCTTTCTTTGGGTTTTCTTTGGGCTTTCCTTCCCCTTTCTTTGGGCTTTCTTTGGGCTTTCTTTGGGCTTTCTTTTGGCTTTCTATGGGCTTTCTCTGGGCTTTCTTTGGGCTTTCTTTGGGCTTACTCTGGGCTTTCTTTGGGCTTTCTTTGGGCTTTATTTGGCTTCTTTCCCCTTTCTTTGGGCTTTCTTTGGGCTTTCTTTCCCCTTTCTTGGGCTTTCTTTCCCCTTTCTTTGGGCTTTCTTTGGGCTTTCTTTCCCCTTTCTTTGGGCATTCTTTGGGCTTTCTTTCCCGTTTCTGTGGGCTTTCTTTGGGCTTTCTTTCCCCTTTCTTTGGGCTTTCTTTTCACTTTCTTTCCCCTTTCTTTAGGCTTTCTTTGGGCTTTCTTTGGGCTTTCTTTTCCCTTTCTTTGGGCTTTCTTTCCCCTTTCTTTGGACTTTCTTTGGGCTTTCTTTCCCCTTTCTTTGGGCTTTCTTTGGGCTATCTTCCCCTTTCTTTCCCCTTTCTTTGGGCTTTCTTGGGCTTTCTTTCCCCTTTCTTTGGGCTTTCTTTGGGCTTTCTTTGGGTTTTCTTTGGGCTTTTTTTTGGGCTTTCTTGGGGCTTTCTTTCCCCTTCCTTTGGGCTTTCTTTGGGCTTTCTTTCGGCTTTCTTTGGGCTTTCTTTCCCCTTTCTTTGGCTTTCTTTCCCCTTTCTTTGGGCTTTCTTTGGGCTTTCTTTGGGCTTTCTTTGGGGTTTCTTTCCCCTTTCTTTGGGCTTTCTTTGGGCTTTGTTTGGGGCTTTCTTTGGGCTTTCTTTGGGCTTTCTTTCCCCCTTTCTTTGGGCTTTCTTTTGGCTTTCTTTCCCCTTTCTTTAGGCTTTCTTTGGGCTTTCTTTGGGCTTTCTTTCCCCTTTCTTTGGGCTTTCTA
>NW_027043663.1:40000-42500 GCF_036013475.1 Columba livia | reverse complement strand
GCCTTGCCTTGCCTTGCCTTGCCTTGCCTTGCCTTGCTTGCCTTGCCTTGCCTTGCCTTGCCTTGCCTTGCCTTGCCTTGCCTTGCCTTGCCTTGCCTTGCTTGCCTTGCCTTGCCTTGCCTTGCCTTGCCTTGCCTTGCCTTGCCTTGCCTTGCCTTGCCTTGCCTTGCCTTGCCTTGCCTTGCCTTGCCTTGCCTTGCCTTGCCTTGCCTTGCCTTGCCTTGCCTTGCCTTGCCTTGCCTTGCCTTGCCTTGCCCTTGCCTTGCCTTGCCTTGCCTTGCCTTGCCTTGCCTTGCCTTGCCTTGCCTTGCCTTGCCTTGCCTTGCCTTGCCTTGCCTTGCCTTGCCTTGCCTTGCCTTGCCTTGCTTGCCTTGCCTTGCCTTGCCTTGCCTTGCCTTGCCTTGCCTTGCCTTGCCTCCTTGCCTTGCCTTGCCTTGCCTTGCCTTGCCTTGCCTTGCCTTGCCTTGCCTTGCCTTGCCTTGCCTTGCCTTGCCTTGCCTTGCCTTGCCTTGCCTTGCCTTGCCTTGCCTTGCCTTGCCTTGCCTTGCCTTGCCTTGCCTTGCCTTGCCTTGCCTTGCCTTGCCTTGCCTTGCCTTGCTTGCCTTGCCTTGCCTTGCCTTGCCTTGCCTTGCCTTGCCTTGCCTTGCCTTGCCTTGCCTTGCCTTGCCTTGCCTTGCCTTGCCTTGCCTTGCCTTGCCTTGCCTTGCCTTGCCTTGCCTTGCCTTGCCTTGCCTTGCCTTGCCTTGCCTTGCCTTGCCTTGCCTTGCCTTGCCTTGCCTTGCCTTGCCTTGCCTTGCCTTGCCTTGCCTTGCCTGTTGCCTTGCCTTGCCTTGCCTTGCCTTGCCTTGCCTTGCCTTGCCTTGCCTTGCCTTGCCTTGCCTTGCCTTGCCTTGCCTTGCCTTGCCTTGCCTTGCCTTGCCTTGCCTTGCCTTGCCTTGCCTTGCCTTGCCTTGCCTTGCCTTGCCTGCCTTGCCTTGCCTTGCCTTGCCTTGCCTTGCCTTGCCTTGCCTTGCCTTGCCTTGCCTTGCCTTGCCTTGCCTTGCCTTGCCTTGCCCTTGCCTTGCCTTGCCTTGCCTTGCCTTGCCTTGCCTTGCCTTGCCTTGCCTTGCCTTGCCTGCCTTGCCTTGCTCCTTGCCTTGCCTTGCCTTGCCTTGCCTTCGCTCTTGCGACTGCAATCCGGTTGAGAAGGATTTCAAAGCATCCAACGAGTTTGGAAGGTGGTGGCTCTGTCAACACGTTGTCTTGCAGCAGAGAACCTCCAGCAGCCTCATGCAAGGTCTTCCTCCCTTCATCCCTGCCCTGTGATTCCACCAGCTGCTCCAGTGCTTCCTCGGGGATGTGTTGGAGCTGCCCCCGGGCCAGCTCTGGCGCTGGGCACGGAGGCTGCTCCCTTTTATAGTGCCCCGGGGCATTGTGACCTCAGCGTTGCTGGGTGCTGGCATTGTGACGTGGGGGTGACAGAGCCCCCATGTGCAGCCCCGCCCATCCCCCCTCTGCCCAGCACCCTTTGGAGGAAGCCCTTGAGCCGCTGGCCCCCAATCACTCTCTGTACCTACAAGACAGGGGAGTAATCAACCTAACCATGGCCCTTTTTTGCAAAAATAGAGTCTGGATTTGTTGTCTGTCCAGCCTTATTTCATCTCCTCTCCTCTCCTCCTCTCCTCTCCTCTCCTCTCCTCTCCTCTCCTCTCCTCTCCTCTCCTCTCCTCTCCTCTCCTCTCCTCTCCTCTCCTCTCCTCTCCTCTCCTCTCCTCTCCTCTCCTCTCCCCTCCTCTCTCCTCCCCTCCCCTCCCCTCCCCTCACCTCCCCTCCCCTCCCCTCCCCTCCCCTCCCCTCCTCTCCTCTCCCCTCCTCTCCTCTCCCCTCCTCTCCTCTCCTCTCCTCTCCTCTCCTCTCCTCTCCTCTCCTCTCCTCTCCTCTCCTCTCCTCTCCTCTCCTCTCCTCTCCTCTCCTCTCCTCTCCTCTCCTCTCCTCTCCTCTCCTCTCCTCTCCTCTCCTCTCCTCTCCTCTCCTCTCCTCTCTCCTCTCCTCTCCTCTCCTCTCCTCTCCTCTCCTCTCCTCTCCTCTCCTCTCCTCTCCTCTCCTCTCCTCTCCTCTCCTCTCCTCTCCTCTCCTCTCCTCTCCTCTCCTCTCCTCTCCTCTCCTCTCCTCTCCTCTCCTCTCCTCTCCTCTCCTCTCCTCTCCTCTCCTCTCCTCTCCTCTCCTCTCCTCTCCTCTCCTCTCTCTCCTCTCCTCTCCTCTCCTCTCCTCTCCTCTCCTCTCCTCTCTCCACTTCTTGCCTTGCCTTGCCTTTCCTTGCCTTGCATTGCCTTGCCTTGCCTGCCTTGCCTTGCCTTGCCTTGCCTTGCCGTGCCTTGCCTTGACTTGCCTTGCCTTGCCTTGCCCTTGCCTTGCCCTTGCCTTGCCTTGCCTTGCCTTGCCTTGCCTTGCCTTGCCTTGCCTTGCCTTGCCTTGCCTTGCCTTGCCTTGCCTTGCCTTGCCTTGCCTTGCCTTGCCTTGC
>NW_027043663.1:27500-32500 GCF_036013475.1 Columba livia | reverse complement strand
GATTTGTTGTCTGTCCAGCCTTATTTCATCTCCTCTCCTCTCCTCTCCTCTCCTCTCCTCTCCTCTCCTCTCCTCTCCTCTCCTCTCCTCTCCTCTCCTCTCCTCTCCTCTCCTCTCCTCTCCTCTCCTCTCCTCTCCTCTCCTCTCCTCTCCTCTCCTCTCTCTCTCCTCTCTCCACTTTTTGCCTTGCCTTGCCTTGCCTTGCCTTGCCTTGCCTTGCCTTGCCTTGCCTTGCCTTGCCTTGCCTTGCCTTGCCTTGCCTTGCCCTTGCCTTGCCTTGCCTTGCCCTTGCCCTTGCCTTGCCTTGCCCTTGCACTTGCCTTGCCCTTGCCTTGCCCTTGCCTTGCCCTTGCCTTGCCCTTGCCTTGCCTTGCCCTTGCTTGCCCTTGCCCTTGCCTTGCCTTGCCCTTGCCCTTGCCTTGCCCTTGCCTTGCCCTTGCCTTGCCCTTGCCTTGCCTTGCCTTGCCTTTGCTTTGCCTTTGCCTTTGCCTTTGCCTTTGCCTTTGCCTTTGCCTTTGCCTTTGCCTTTGCCTTTGCCTTTGCCTTGCCTTTGCCTTGCCTTGCCTTTGCCTTGCCTTTGCCTTGCCTTTGCCTTGCAACACTCCTTTGCTCTTGCCACTGCAATCCGGTTGAGAAGGATTTCAAAGCATCCGACGAGTTTGGAAGGTGGTGGCTCTGTCAACAGGTTGTCTTGCAGCAGAGAACCTCCAGCAGCCTCATGCAAGGTCTTCCTCCCTTCATCCCTGCCCTGTGATTCCACCAGCTGCTCCAGTGCTTCCTCGGGGATGTGTTGGAGCTGCCCCGGGCCAGCTCTGGTGCTGGGCACGGGAGGATGCTCCCTTTTATAGTGCCCCGGGGCATTGTGACCTCAGCGTTGCTGGGTGCTGGCATTGTGACGTGGGTGTGACAGAGCCCCCATGTGCAGCCCCGCCCATCCCCCCTCTGCCCAGCACGTTTTGGAGGAAGCCCTTGAGCTGCTGGCCCCCAATCACTCTCTGTACCTACAAGACAGGGGAGTAATCAACCTAACCATGGCCCTTTTTTGCAAAAATAGAGTCTGGATTTGTTGTCTGTCCAGCCTTATTTCATCTCCTCTCCTCTCCTCTCCTCTCCTCTCCTCTCCTCTCCTCTCCTCTCCTCTCCTCTCCTCTCCTCTCCTCTCCTCACTTCTCCTCTCTTCACTTTTTGCCTTGCCTTGCCTTGCCTTGCCTTTGCTTTGCCTTTGCCTTTGCCTTTGCCTTGCCTTTGCCTTGCCTTGCCTTTGCCTTGCCTTTGCCTTGCCTTTGCCTTGCAACACTCCTTTGCTCTTCCCACTGCAATCCGGTTGAGAAGGATTTCAAAGCATCCGACGAATTTGGAAGGTGGTGGCTCTGTCAACAGGTTGTCTTGCAGCAGAGAACCTCCAGCAGCCTCATGCAAGGTCTTCCTCCCTTCATCCCTGCCCTGTGATTCCACCAGCTGCTCCAGTGCTTCCTCGGGGATGTGTTGGAGCTGCCCCCGGGCCAGCTATGGCGCTGGGCTCGGGAGGCTGCTCCTTTTTATAGTGCCCCGGGGCATTGTGACCTCAGCGTTGCCGGGTGCTGGCATTGTGACGTGGGGGTGACAGAGCCCCCATGTGCAGCCCCGCCCATCCCCCCTCTGCCCAGCACCCTTTGGAGGAATCCCTTGAGACGCTGGCCCCCAATCACTCTCTGTAACTACAAGACAGGGGAGTAATCAACCTAACCATGGCCCTTTTTTGCAAAAATAGAGTCTGGATTTGTTGTCTGTCCAGCCTTATTTCATCTCCTCTCCTCTCCTCTCCTCTCCTCTCCTCTCCTCTCCTCTCCTCTCCTCTCCTCTCCTCTCCTCTCCTCTCCTCTCCTCTCCTCTCCTCTCCTCTCCTCTCCTCTCTCCTCTCCTCTCCTCTCCTCTCCTCTCCTCTCCTCTCCTCTCCTCTCTTCTCCTCTCTCCACTTTTTGCCTTGCCTTGCCTTGCCTTGCCTTGCCTTGCCTTGCCTTGCCTTGCCTTGCCTTGCCTTGCCTTGCCTTGCCTTGCCCTTGCCTTGCCTTGCCTTGCCTTGCCTTGCCTTGCTTGCCTTGCCTTGCCTTGCGCTTGCCTTGCCCTTGCCTTGCATTGCCTTGCCTTTGCCTTTGCCTTTGCCTTTCCCTTTGCCTTTGCCTTTGCCTTTGCCTTTGCCTTTGCCTTGCCTTTGCCTTGCCTTGCCTTTGCCTTGCCTTTGCCTTGCCATTGCCTTGCAACACTCTATTGCTCTTGCCACTGCAATCCGGTTGAGAAGGATTTCAAAGCATCCGACGAGTTTGGAAGGTGGTGGCTCTGTCAACACGTTGTCTTGCAGCAGAGAACCTCCAGCAGCCTCATGCAAGGTCTTCCTCCCTTCATCCCTGCCCTGTGATTCCACAGCTGCTCCAGTGCTTCCTCGGGGATGTGTTGGAGCTGCCCCCGGGCCAGCTCTGGCGCTGGGCACGGGAGGGTGCTCCCTTTTATAGTGCCCCGGGGCATTGTGACCTCAGCGTTGCTGGGTGCTGGCATTGTGACGTGGGGGTGACAGAGCCCCCATGTGCAGCCCCGCCCATCCCCCCTCTGCCCAGCACCCTTTGGAGGAAGCCCTTGAGCCGCTGGCCCCCAATCACTCTCTGTACCTACAAGACAGGGGAGTAATCAACCTAACCATGGCCCTTTTTTGCAAAAATAGAGTCTGGATTTGTTGTCTGTCCAGCCTTATTTCATCTCCTCTCCTCTCCTCTCCTCTCCTCTCCTCTCCTCTCCTCTCCTCTCCTCTCCTCTCCTCTCCTCTCCTCTCCTCACTTCTCCTCTCTCCACTTTTTGCCTTGCCTTGCCTTGCCTTGCCTTGCCCTTGCCTTGCCTTGCCTTGCCCTTGCCTTGCCTTGCCTTGCCTTGTCTTGCCTTGCCTTGCCTTTGCCTTTGCCTTTGCCTTTGCCTTGCCTTTTCCTTGCCTTGCCTTTGCCTTGCCTTTGCCTTGCCTTGCCTTGCCTTGCCTTGCCTTGCCTTGCCTTGCCTTTGCCTTGCCTTGCCTTGCCTTGCCTTGCCTTGCCTTGCCTTGCCTTGCCTTGCCTTGCTTTGCCTTGCCTTGCCTTGCCTTGCCTTGCCTTGCCTTGCTTGCCTTGCCTTGCCTTGCCTTGCCTTGCCTTTGCCTTGCCTTGCCTTGCCTTGCCTTGCCTTTGCCTTGCCTTTGCCTTGCCTTTGCCTTGCAACACTCCTTTGCTCTTGCCACTGCAATCCGGTTGAGAAGGATTTCAAAGCATCCGACGAGTTTGGAAGGTGGTGTCTGTCAACACGTTGTCTTGCAGCAGAGAACCTCCAGCAGCCTCATGCAAGGTCTTCCTCCCTTCATCCCTGCCCTGTGATTCCACCAGCTGCTCCAGTGCTTCCTCGGGGATGTGTTGGAGCTGCCCCCGGGCCAGCTCTGGCGCTGGGCACGGGAGGCTGCTCCCTTTTATAGTGCCCCGGGGCATTATGACCTCAGCGTTGCTGGGTGCTGGCATTGTGACGTGGGGTGACAGAGCCCCCATGTGCAGCCCCGCCCATCCCCCCTCTGCCCAGCACCCTTTGGAGGAAGCCCTTGAGCCGCTGGCCCCCAATCACTCTCTGTACCTACAAGACAGGGAGTAATCAACCTAACCATGGCCCTTTTTTGCAAAAATAGAGTCTGGCTTTGTTGTCTGTCCAGCCTTATTTCCTCTCTCTCCTCTCCTCTCCTCTCCTCTCCTCTCCTCTCCTCTCCTCTCTCCTCTCCTCTCCTCTCCTCTCCTCTCCTCTCCTCTCCTCACTTCTCCTCTCTCCACCTTTTGCCTTGCCTTGCCTTGCCTTGCCTTGCCTTGCCTTGCCTTGCCTTGCCTTGCCTTGCCTTGCCTTGCCTTTGCCTTGCCTTTGCCTTTGCCTTTGCCTTTGCCTTTGCCTTTGCCTTTGCTTTGCCTTTGCCTTTGCCTTTGCCTTTGCCTTTGCCTTTGCCTTGCCTTGCCTTTGCCTTGCCTTTTCCTGGCCTTTGCCTTGCAACACTCCTTTGCTCTTGCCACTGCAATCCGGTTGAGAAGGATTTCAAAGCATCCGACGAGTTTGGAAGGTGGTGTCTGTCAACACGTTGTCTTGCAGCAGAGAAGCTCCAGCAGCCTCATGCAAGGTCTTCCTCCCTTCATCCCTGCCTGTGATTCCACCAGCTGCTCCAGTGCTTCCTCGGGGATGTGTTGGAGCTGCCCCCGGGCCAGCTCTGGCGCTGGGCACGGGAGGCTGCTCCCTTTGATAGTGCCCCGGGGCATTGTGACCTCAGCGTTGCTGGGTGCTGGCATTGTGACGTGGGGGTGACAGAGCCCCATGTGCAGCCCCGCCCATCCCCCTCTGCCCAGCACCCTTTGGAGGAAGCCCTTGAGCCGCTGGCCCCCAATCACTCTCTGTACCTACTAGACAGGGGAGTAATCAACCTAACCATGGCCCTTTTTTGCAAACAGAGAGTCTGGATTTGTTGTCTGTCCAGCCTTATTTCATCTCCTCTCCTCTCCTCTCCTCTCCTCTCCTCTCCTCTCCTCTCCTCTCCTCTCCTCTCCTCTCCTCTCCTCTCCTCTCCTCTCCTCTCCTCTCCTCTCCTCTCCTCTCCTCCCCTCTCCTCTCCTCTCCTCTCCTCTAATCTCCTCTCCTCTCCTCTCCTCACTTCTCCTCTCTCCACTTTTTGCCTTGCCTTTGCCTTGCCTTTGCCTTGCCTTGCCTTGCCTTGCCTTGCCTTGCCTTGCCTTGCCTTGCCTTGCCTTGCCTTTGCCTTGCCTTGCCTTGCCTTGCCTTGCCTTGCCTTGCCTTGCCTTGCCTTGCCTTGCCTTGCTTTGCCTTGCCTTGCCTTGCCTTGCCTTGCCTTGCCTTGCCTTGCCTTGCCTTGCCTTGCCTTGCCTTGCCTTTGCCTTGCCTTTGCCTTGCCTTTGCCTTGCAACACTCCTTTGCTCTTGCCACTGCAATCCGGTTGAGAAGGATTTCAAAGCATCCGACGAGTTTGG
>NW_027043663.1:0-2500 GCF_036013475.1 Columba livia | reverse complement strand
TCTCCTCTCCTCTCCTCTCCTCTCCTCTCCTCTCCTCTCCTCTCCTCTCCTCTCCTCTCCTCTCTCTCCTCTCCTCTCCTCTCCTCTCCTCTCCTCCTCTCCTCTCCTCTCCTCTCCTCTCCTCTCCTCTCCTCTCCTCTCCTCTCCCTCTCCTCTCCTCTCCTCTCCTCTCCTCTCCTCTCCTCTCCTCTCCTCTCCTCTCCTCTCCTCTCCTCTCCTCTCCTCTCCTCTCTCCACTTTTTGCCTTGCCTTGCCTTGCCTTGCCTTGCCTTGCCTTGCCTTGCCTTGCCTTGCCTTGCCCTTGCCTTGTCTTGCCTTGCCTTGCCTTGCCTTTGCCTTGCCTTGCCTTGCCTTGCCCTTGCCTTGCCCTTGCCCTTGCATTGCCTTGCCTTTGCCTTTGCCTTTCCTTTGCCTTTGCCTTTGCCTTTGCCTTTGCCTTGCCTTTGCCTTTGCCTTTGCCTTGCCTTTGCCTTGCCTTGCCTTTGCCTTGCCTTTGCCTTGCCATTGCCTTGCAACACTCTATTGCTCTTGCCACTGCAATCCGGTTGAGAAGGATTTCAAAGCATCCGACGAGTTTGGAAGGTGTGGCTCTGTCAACATGTTGTCTTGCAGCAGGAACCTCCACAGCCTCATGCAAGGTCTTCCTCCCTTCATCCCTGCCCTGTGATTCCACCAGCTGCTCCAGTGCTTCCTCGGGGATGTGTTGGAGCTGCCCCCTGGCCATCTCTGGCGCTGGGCACGGGAGGGTGCTCCCTTTATAGTGCCCCGGGGCATTGTGACCTCAGCGTTGCTGGGTGCTGGCATTGTGACGTGGGGGTGACAGAGCCCCCATGTGCAGCCCCGCCCATCCCCCCTCTGCCCAGCACCCTTTGGAGGAAGCCCTTGAGCCGCTGGCCCCCAATCACTCTCTGTACCTACAAGACAGGGGAGTAATCAACCTAACCATGGCCCTTTTTTGCAAAAATAGAGTCTGGATTTGTTGTCTGTCCAGCCTTATTTCATCTCCTCTCCTCTCCTCTCCTCTCCTCTCCTCTCCTCTCCTCTCCTCTCCTCTCCTCTCCTCTCCTCTCCTCTCCTCCTCCTCTCCTCTCCTCACTTCTCCTCTCTCCACTTTTTGCCTTGCCTTGCATTGCCTTGCCTTGCCTTGCCTTGCCTTGCCTTGCCTTGCCTTTGCCTTTCCTTTGCCTTTGCCTTTGCCTTTGCCTTTGCCTTTGCCTTTGCCTTTGCCCTTGCTTTTGCCCTTTGCCTTTGCCCTTGCCTTTTGCCTTTGGCCTTTGCCTTTGCCTTTGCCTTTGCCTTGCAACACTCCTTTGCTCTTGCCACTGCAATCCGGTTGAGAAGGATTTCAAAGCATCCGACGAGTTTGGAAGGTGGTGGCTCTGTCAACACGTTGTCTTGCAGCAGAGAACCTCCAGCAGCCTCATGCAAGGTCTTCCTCCCTTCATCCCTGCCCTGTGATTCCACCAGCTGCTCCAGTGCTTCCTCCGGGATGTGTTGGAGATGCCCCCGGGCCAGCTCTGGCGCTGGGCACGGGAGGCTGCTCCCTTTTATAGTGCCCCGGGGCATTGTGACCTCAGCGTTGCTGTGTGCTGGCATAGTGACGTGGGGGTGACAGAGCCCCCATGTGCAGCCCCGCCCATCCCCCCTCTGCCCAGCACCCTTTGGAGGAAGCCCTTGAGCCGCTGGCCCCCAATCACTCTCTGTACCTACAAGACAGGGGAGTAATTCAACCTAACCATGGCCCTTTTTTGCAAAATAGAGTCTGGATTTGTTGTCTGTCCAGCCTTATTTCCTCTCCTCTCCTCTCCTCTCCTCTCCTCTCCTCTCCTCTCCTCTCCTCTCCTCTCCTCTCCTCTCCTCTCCTCTCCTCTCCTCTCCTCTCCTCTCCTCACTTCTCCTCTCTCCACTTCTTGCCTTGCCTTGCTTGCCTTGCCTTGCCTTGCCTTTGCCTTGCCTTTGCCTTTGCCTTTGCCTTGTTGCCTTTGCCTTTGCCTTTGCCCTGCCTTTGCCCTTGCCTTTGCCCTTGCCTTTGCCTTTGCCTTTGCCTTTGCCTTGCCTTTGCCTTTGCCTTTGCCTTGCCTTGCCTTTGCCTTGCCTTTGCCTTGCAACACTCCTTTGCTCTTGCCACTGCAATCCGGTTGAGAAGGATTTCAAAGCATCCGACGAGTTTGGAAGGTGGTGTCTGTCAACACGTTGTCTTGCAGCAGAGAACCTCCAGCAGCCTCATGCAAGGTCTTCCTCCCTTCATCCCTGCCCTGTGATTCCACCAGCTGCTCCAGTGCTTCCTCGGGGATGTGTTGGAGCTGCCCCCGGCCAGCTCTGGCGCTGGGCACGGGAGGGCTGCTCCCTTTTATAGTGCCCCGGGGCATTATGACCTCAGCGTTGCTGGGTGCTGGCATTGTGACGTGGGGGTGACAGAGCCCCCATGTGCAGCCCCGCCCATCCCCCCTCTGCCCAGCACCCTTTGGAGGAAGCCCTTGAGCCGCTTGGCCCCCAATCA
>NW_027043662.1:0-56674 GCF_036013475.1 Columba livia | reverse complement strand
AGAAGAAAGAAGAAAGAAAGAAGAAAGAATGTAGGAAGAAAGAAAGAAGAAAGAAAAGAACAAAGAAAGAAGAAAGAAAGAAAAAAGAAAGAAAGAAGACAGAAAGAAAGAAGAAAGAAAGAAGAAAGAAACAAGAAAGAAAGAAGGAAGGAAGGAAGGAAGAAAGAAAGAAAGAAAGAAGGAAAGAAAGAAAGAAAGAAGAAATAATGAAAGAAAAGAAAGAAGGAAGAAAGAAAGAAAGAAGAAATAAACAAGAAAGAAAGAAGGAAGGAAGGAAGGAAGAAGAAAGAAAGAAAGAAGGAAAGAAAGAAAGAAAGAAGAAATAATGAAAGAAAAGAAAGAAGGAAGAAAGAAAGAAAGAAGAAATAAAGAAGAAAGAAAGAAGTAAGAAAGAAGTAAGAAAGAAGTAAAAAGAAAGAAGAAAGAAAGACAGAAGAAGAGAGAAGAGAGAAAGAAGAAAGAAAGAAAGATTAAAGAAAGAAGTAAGAAAGAGAGAAGAAAGAAAGAAAGAATAAGAAAGAAGTAAGAAAGAAGTAAGAAAGAAAGAAGAAAGAAAGAAGTAAGAAAGAAAGAAAGAAGAAAGAAAGAAAGAAGAAAGAAAGAAGAAGAAAGAATGAAGAAAGAAAGAAGAAATAAAGAATGAAGAAAGAAAGAAGATAGAAAGAAGAAAGAATGAAGAAAGAAAGAAGAAAGAAAGAAGAAAGAAAGAAGAAAGAAAGAAGAAAGAAAGTAGAAAAAAGAAAGAAGGAAAAAAGAAAGAAAGAAGAAAGAAAGAAGAAAATAGAAAGAAGGAAGAAAGAAAGAAAGAAGAAAGAAAGAAGAAAGAAAGAAGAAGAATGAAAGAGGAAGAAAAAAAAGAAAGAAGAAAGAAAGAAGAAGAAAGAAAGAATGAAGAAAGAAAGAAGAAAGAATGAAGAAGAAAAGAAGATAGAAAGAAGAAAGAATGAAGAAAGAAAGAAGGAACAAAGAAGAAGAATGAAGAAAGAAATAAGAAAGAAAGAAGAAAGAAAGAAGGAAGAAAAAAGGAAGAAAGAAGAAAGAAAGAAGAAGAAAGAAAGAAGAAAGAAAGAAGTAAGAAAGAAGTAAGAAAGAAGTAAAAAGAAAGAAGAAAGAAAGACAGAAGAAAGAAAGAAGAAAGAAAGAAAGAATAAAGAAAGAAGTAAGAAAGAAGTAAGAAAGGAAGAAGAAAGAAAGAAGAAGAAAGAAAGAAGAAACAAAGAATAAAGAAAGAAGAAGAAAGAAAGAAAGAAAGAAGAAAGAAGAAAGAAGAAAGAAGAAAGAATGAAAGAAAGAAGAAAGAAAGGAGAAAGAATGAAGAAAGAAAGAAGAATGAAAGAAGAAATAAAGAAGAAAGAAAGAAGAAAGAAAGAAAGAAGAAAGAAAGAAAGAACAAAGAAAGAAGAAAGAAAGAGAGAAGAAGAAAGAAGAAAGAAGAAAGAAAGAAAGAAGAAAAAAGAAAGAAAGAAGAAAGAAAGAACGAAGAAAGAAAGAAGAAAGAAGAAAGAAAGAAGAAAGAATGTAGGAAGAAAGGAAGAAGAAAGAAAAGAACAAAGAAAGAAGAAAAGAAAAAAGAAAGAAAGAAGACAGAAAGAAAGAAGAAAGAAACAAGAAAGAAAGAAGGAAGGAAGGAAGAAGAAAGAAAGAAAGAAAGAAGGAAAGAAAGAAAGAAAGAAGAAATAATGAAAGAAAAGAAAGAAGGAAGAAAGAAAGAAAGAAGAAATAAACAAGAAAGAAAGAAGGAAGGAAGGAAGGAAGAAAGAAAGAAAGAAAGAAGGAAAGAAAGAAGAAAGAAAGAAGAAATAAAGAAGAAAGAAAGAAGTAAGAAAGAAGCAAAAAGAAAGAAGAAATAAAGACAGAAGAAAGAGAGAAGAGAGAAAGAAGAAAGAAAGAAAGAATAAAGAAAGAAGTAAGAAAGAAAGAAGAAAGAAAGAAGAAAGAAAAAAAGAATAAAGAAAGAAGTAAGAAAGAAGTAAGAAAGAAAGAAGAAAGAAAGAAGAAAGAAAGAAAGAAAGAAGAAAGAAAGAACGAAGAAAGAAAGAAGAAAGAAAGAAAAAATTAAGAAGAAAGAAAGAATAAAGAAGAAAGAAAGAAGAAAGAAAGTAGGAAGAAGAAAGAAGAAAGAAAGAAAGAAGAAGAAAGAAAGAATAAAGAAGAAAGAAAGAAGAAAGAAAGAACGAAGAAAGAAAGAAGAAATAAGAAAGAAAGAAGAAAGAAAGGAGTAAGAAAGAAAGAAGAAGAAAGAAGAAAGAAAGAAGAAAGCAAGAAGAAAGAAGAAAGAAGAAAGAAGGAAGAAAGAAGAAAGAAAGAAGGAAGAAAAAAGGAATAAAGAAGAAAAAGAAAGAAGAAAGAAAGTAGGAAGAAAGAAAGAAGAAAGAAAGAAGAATAAAGAAAGAAGGAAAAAAGAAAGAAAGAAGAAAGAAAGAAAAAAAGAAAGAAGGAAGAAAGAAAGAAAGAAGAAGAAAGAAGAAAGAAAGAAAGAAGAAAGAAAGAAAGAAAGAAAGAAAGAAAGAAGAAAGAAAGAAAGAAGAAAGAAAGAAAGAAGAAAGAAAGAAGAAAGAAAGAAGAAAGAAAGAAGAAAGAAAGAGGAAAGAAGTAAAAGAGAAAGAAGAAAGAAGAAGAAAGAAAGAAAGAAGTTAAGGAAGAAGAAAGAAAGAAAGAATAAAGAAAGAAGAAAGAAAGAAGAATGAAAGAAGAAAGGCAGAAGAAAGAAAGAAGAAAGAAAGAAGAAAGAAAGAAGTAAGAAAGAAGTAAGAAAGAAGTAAGAAAGAAGGAATGAAGAAAGAAAGAAGAAAGAAATCAGAAAGAAAGAAAGTAGAAAGAAAGAAGAAAGAAAGAAGAAAGAAAGAAGAAAGGAAGAAGAAAGAAAGAAAGAAGAAAGAAAGAAGTAAGAAAGAATTAAGAAGGAAAGAAGGAAGAAAGAAATAAGAAGGAAAGAAGAAAGAAAGAAGAAGGAAATAAAGAAGAAAGAAAGAAAGAAGAAAGAAAGAAGAAGAAGAAAGAATGAAAGAGGAAAGAAGAATAAGAATGAAAGAATAAAGAAAGAAGAAAGAAATAAGAAAGAAAGAAGAAAGAAAGAAGAAAGAAAGTAGAAGGAAAGAAGAAAGGAAGAAGAAAGAAAGAAAGAAGAAAGAAAGAATAAAGAAAGAAAGAAGAATGAAAGAAGAAGAAAGAAGAAATAAGTAAGAAGAAAGAAAGAAGGAAGAAAGAAGAAAGAAAGAAGAAAGAAAGAAGTAAGAAAGAAGTAAGAAAGAAGTAAGAAAGAAGGAATGAAGAAAGAAAGAAGAAAGAAATAAGAAAGAAAGAAGTAGAAAGAAAGAAGAAAGAAAGAAGAAAGAAAGAAGAAAGGAAGAAGAAAGAAAGAAAGAAAGAAAGAAGAAGAAAGAAGTAAGAAAGAAGTTAGAAAGAAGTAAGAAAGAAGTAAGAAATAAGAAAGAAAGAAGAAAAAAGAAGAAAGAAAGAAGAAGGAAAGAAGAGAGAAAGAAGAAAAAAGTAGTAAGAAAGAAGAAAGAAACAAGTAAGAAAGAAGTAAGAAAGAAGAAAGAAAGAAGAAAGAAGAAGAAGGAAAGAAGAGAGAAAATAAAGAAAGAAGAAATAAGAAAGAAAGAGAAAGAAAGGAAGAAGAAAGAAGAAGGAAAGAAAGAAGAAAGAAAGAAGAAATAAAGATTGAAGAAAGAAAGAAGGAAGAAAGAAGTAAGAAGGGAAGAAAGAAGAGAAAGAAGAAAGAAGAAAGAAAGAAGAAAGAAGAAGAAAGAAAGAAGAGAGAAAATAAGAAAGAAAGAATAAAGAAAGATAGAAGAAAGAAAGAAAGAAGAAAGAAAGAAAGAAGAAAGAAAGAAAGAAGAATGAAAGAAGAAAGAAAGAATAAGAATGAAAGAATAAAGAAACAAGAAAGAAAGAAGAAGAAAGAATAAGAAAGAAAGAAGAAAGAAAGAAGAAAGGAAGAAGAAAGGAAGAAGAAGAAAGAAAGAAGAAAGAAAGACAGAAGTAAGAAAGAAAGAAGAAGAAATAGAAAGAAGAAAGAAAGAAGAAAGAAAGAAGAAAAAAGAAGAAAGAAGAAAGAAGTAAGAAAGAAGTAAGAAAGAAAGAAGAAAGAAAGAAGAAAGAAAGAAAGAAAGAAAGAAGAAAGGAGAAAAAGAAGAAGAAAGAAAGAAGAAGAAAGAAGAAGAAGAAAGAAGAAATAAGAAAGAAAGAAGAAAGAAAGAAGAAAGAAAGAAGAAAGAAAGAAGAAAGAAAGAAAGAAGTAAGAAGAAGAAAGAAAGAAGAAAGAAAGAAGAAAGAAGCAAAGAAGAAAGAAAGAAGAAAGAGAGAAATAAGAAGAATGAAAGAAGAAAGAAAGAAGAAAGAATGAAAGACTAAGAAACAAGAAAGAAAGAAGAAAGAAAGCAGAAAGAAAGAAGAAAGAAAGAAGAAAGAAAGAAGAAGAAGAAGAAGAAAGAAAAAGAAAGAAAGAATTAAGAAAGAAGTAAGAAAGAAGGAAGAATGAAGGAAGAAAGAAAGAAGAAAGAAAGAAGAAAGAAAGAAGAAGAAAGAATTAAGAAAGAAGTAAGAAAGAAGGAAGAATGAAGGAAGAAAGAAAGAAGAAAGAAAGAAGAGAGAAAGAAAGAAATAAAGAAGGAAGAAAGAAAGAAGAAATAAAGAAGAAATTAAGAAGTAAGAAAGAAGTGAAAAAGAAGTAAGAAAGAAGTAAGAAAGAAGAAAATTAAGAAGAAAGAAAGAAGAAAGAAAGAAGAAGAAGAAAGAAAGAAGAAAGAAAGAAAGAGGAAACAAAGAAGAAAGAAAGAAAGAAGAAAAAAAGAAGAAAAAGAAGAAAGAAGAAAGAAAGAAGAAAGAAAGAATAAGAAAGAAACAAGAAAGAAACAAGAAAGAAGAAAGAAGAAAGAAAGAGGAAAGAAGAAGAAAGAAGAAAGAATAAAGAAAGAAGTAAGAAAGAAAGAAGAAAGAAAGTAGAAAGAATCAGAAAGAAAGAAGGAATGAAGGAAGAAAGAAAGAAAGAAAGAAAGAAAGAAAGAAGAAAGAAAGAAAGAAAGAAAGAAAGTAAAGAAAGAAGGAAGAAAGAAAGAAGAAATTAGAAGAAGAAAGAAAGAATTAAGAAAGAAGTAAGAAAGAAGTAAAAAAGAAGTAAGAAAGAAGTAAGAAAGAATAAGAAAGAAGAAAGAAAGAAGAGCGAAAGAAGAAAGAAGAAAGAAAGAAAGAAGAAAGAAAGTAAGAAGAAAGAAAGAAAGAAGAAACAAGAAGAAAGAAAGAAAGAAGAAAAAAGAAGAAAAAAGAAGAAAGAAGAAAGAAAGAAGAAAGAAAGAATAAAGAAAGAAACAAGAAAGAAACAAGAAAGAAAGAAAGAAGAAAGAAAGTAGAAAGAAACAAGAAAGAAAGAAGAAAGAAAGTAAAGAAAGAAGGAAGAAAGAAAGAAAGAAGTAAGAAAGAAGTAAGAAAGAAGTAAGAAAGAAGTAAGAAAGAAGTAAGAAAGAAGTAAGAAAGAAGTAAAAAAGAAGTAAGAAAGAAGTAAAAAAGAAGTAAGAAAGAAGAAAGAAGAAAGAAAGAAAGAAGAAAGAAAGAAAGAAGAAACAAAGAACAAAGAAAGAAGAAAAAAAGAAGAAAAAAGAAGAAAGAAGAAAGAAAGAAAGAAGAAAGAATAAAGAAAGAAGAAAGAAAGAAACAAAAAAGAAGAAAGAAGAAAGAAAGAAAGAATAAAGAAAGAAGTAAGAAAGAAGAAGAAAGAAAGTAGAAAGAAACAAGAAAAAAAGAAGGAATGAAGGAAGAAAGAAAGAAAGAAGAAAGAAAGAAAGAAGAAAGGAAGAAGAAAGAAAGAAAGAAAAAAGAATGGAGAAAAAAGCAAGAATGAAGAAAGAAAGAAAGAAAGAAGAAAGAAAGAAAGAAAGAAGTAAGAAAGAAGTAAGAAAGAAAGAAGAAAGAAAGAAGAAAGAAAGAGAAAGAAAGAAAGAAGAAAGAAAGAAGAAAGAAAGAAGAAAGAAAGAAATAAGAAATAAAGAAAGAAGAAAGAAGAAGAAAGAAAGAAAGAAGAAAGAAAGAAAGAAGAAGGAAAGAAGAAAGAAAGAATGAAGAAAGAAGAAGAAAGAAAGAATGAAGAAAGAAAGAAGAAAGAACGTAGAAAGAATGAAGAAAGAAAGAAGAAAGAAAAAAGAAAGAGTGAAGAAAGAAAGAAAGAAGAAAGAAAGAAAGAAGAAAGAAAGAAGAAAGAAAAAAGAAAGAAAGAAGAAAGAAGAAAGAAAGAAAGAAGAAAGAAAGAAAGAAGAAAGAAAGAAAGAAGAAAGAAAGAAGAAAGAAGAAAGAAAAAGAAAGAAAGAAAGAAAGAAGAAAGAAAGAAGAAAGAAAGAAATAAGAAAGAAAGAAAGAAAGAAGAAAGAAAGAAAGAAAGAAGAAAGAAAGAAGAAAGAAAGAAGAAGAAAGAAAGAAGAAAGAAAGAAATAAGAAAGAAAGAAGAAAGAAGAAGGAAGAAAAAAGGAAGAATGAAGGAAGAAAGAAAGAAGAAAGAAAGAAGAAATAAAGAAGAACGAAAGAAGAAAGAAGAAAGAAAGAAGAAAAAAGAAAGAAGAATAAAGAAAGAAAGAAAAAGAAAGACAGAAAGAATAAAGAAGAAAGAAAGAAGAAAGAAAGAAGAATAAAAGAAGAAATAAAGAAGAAAGAAAGAAGAAAGATAGAAGAAAGAAAGAAGAAAGAAAGAAGAAAGAAAGAAGAAAGAAAGAAAAAAGAAAGAAAGAAAGAATAAAGAAAGAAGAAAGAAGAAAGAAAGAACGAAGAAAGAAAGAAGAAAGAAGAAAGAAAGAAGAAATAAAGTAGGAAGAAAGAAAGAAGAAAGAAACAAAGAAGAAAGAAAGAAAGAAAGAAGAAAGAAAGAAGAAGAAAGAAGAACGAAAGAAGAAAGAAAGAGAGAAAAAAGAAAGAAAGAAGAAAGAAAGAGGAAAGAAAGAAGATAGAAAGAAAAAAGAAAGAAAGAAGACAGAAAAAAAGAAGAAAGAAAGAAGAAAGAAACAAGAAAGAAAGAATGAAGGAAGGAAGGAAGAAAGAAAGAAAGAAAGAAAGAAGAAAGAAAGAAGAAAGAAAGAAGTAAGAAAGAAGTAAGAAAGAAGTAAAAAAATAAAGAAGAAAGAAAGACAGAAGAAAGAAAGGAAAGAGAAAGAAGAAAGAAAGAAGAAAGAAAGAAAGAATAAAGAAAGAAGTAAGAAAGGAAGAAGAAAGAAAGAAGAAAGAAAGAAAGAAGAATGAAAGAAGAAAGAAAAAAGAAAGAAGAAAGAAAGAAAGAAGAAAGAAAGAAGAAAGAAAGAAGAAAGAAAGAAAGAATAAAGAAAGAAGTAAGAAAAAAGTAAGAAAGAAGTAAGAAAGAAGTAAAAAAGAAGTAAGAAAGAAGTAAGAAAGAAGAAAGAAAGAAGAAAGAAAGAAGAAAGAAAGAAGAAAGAAGAAAGAAAGAAGAAAGAAAGAAGTAACAAAGAAGAAAGAAAGAAAGAAGAAAAAAAGAAGAAAAAAAGAAGAAAGAAGAAAGAAAGAAAGAATAAAGAAAGAAGTAAGAAAGAAAGAAGAAAGAAAGTAGAAAGAAACAAGAAAGAAAGAAGGAATGAAGGAAGAAAGAAAGAAAGAAAGAAAGAAGAGAAGAAAGAAAGTAAAGGAAGAAGAAAGAAAGAAATAAAGAAGAAATAAAGAAGAAAGAAACAAGTAAGAAAGAAGTAAGAAAGAAGTAAAAAAGAAGTAAGAAAGAAGTAAGAAAGAAGAAAGAAAGAGAAAGAAAGAAGAGAGAAAGAAGAAAGGATAAAGAAAGAAAAGAAGAAAGAAAGAAATAAGAAACAAAGAAGAAAGAAAGAAGAAAAAAAGAAGAAAAAAAGAAGAAAGAAGAAAGAAAGAAGAAAGAAAGAAAGAATAAAGAAAGAAGAAAGAAAGAAACAAAAAAGAAAGAAAGGAAGAAAGAAAGAAGAAAGAAAAAAGAATAAAGAAAGAATTAAGAAAGAAGTAAGAAAGAAAGAAGAAAGAAAGTAGAAAGAAACAAGAAAGAAAGAAGAATGAAGGAAGAAAGAAAGAAAGAAGAAACAAAGAAAGTAAAGAAAGAAGGAAGAAAGAAAGAAAGAAGAAATAAAGAAGAAAGAAAGAAGAAAGAAAGAAGTAAGAAAGAAGTAAAAAAGAAGTAAGAAAGAAGTAAGAAAGAAGAAAGAAGGAAGAAAGAAAGAAGAAAGAAAGAAGAAAGAAGAAAGAAAGAAAGAAGAAAAAAGAAAGAATGAAGAAAGAAAGAAGAAAGAAAGAAGAAAGAAAGAAATAAGAAAGAAAGAATAAAGAAAAAAAAGAAGAAAGAAAGAAGAAAGAAAGAAGTAAGAAAGAAGTAAGAAAGAAAGAAGAAAGAAATAAGAAAGAAAGAAGAAAGAAAGAAATAAGAAATAAATAAAGAGAAAGAAAGAAAGAAGAAGAAAGAAGAAAGAAAGAAAGAAAAAGAAATAAGAAAGAAAGAGAAAGAAAGAAATAAGAAATAAATAAAGAAGAAAGAAAGAAAGAAGAAAGAAAGAAAGAAGAAAGAAAGAAGAAAGAAAGAATGAAGAAAGAAAGAAGAAAGAAAGAATGAAAAGAAAGAAGAAAGAACGTAGAAAGAATGAAGAAAGAAAGAAGAAAGAAAGAAGAAAGAGTGAAGAAAGAAAGAAGAAAGAAAGAAAGAAGAAAGAAATAAGAAAGAAAGAAAGAAAGAAGAAAGAAAGAAGAAAGAAAGAAAGAAAGAAGAAAGAAAGAAGAAAGAAAGAATTAAGAAAGAAGTAAGAAAGAAGGAAGAATGAAGGAAGAAAGAAAGAAGAAAGAAAGAAGAAAGAAAGAAGAAAGAAAGAATTAAGAAAGAAGTAAGAAAGAAGGAAGAATGAAGGAAGAAAGAAAGATGAAAGAAAGAAAGAAATATAGAAGGAAGAAAGAAAGAAGAAATAAAGAAGAAAATAAGAAGTAAGAAAGAAGTAAGAAAGAAGTAAAAAAGAAGTAAGAAAGAAGTAAGAAAGAAGAAACAAAGAAGAAAGAAAGAAGAAAGAAAGAAAGAAGAAACAAAGAAGAAAGAAAGAAAGAAGAAAAAGAGAAGAAAAAAAGAAGAAAGAAGAAGAAAGAAGAAAGAAAGAAAGAATAAAGAAAGAAAGAAACAAAAAAGAAAGAAAGAAGAAAGAAAGAAGAAAGAAAGAAAGAATAAAGAAAGAAGTAAGAAAGAAAGAAGAAAGAAAGTAGAAAGAAACAAGAAAAAAAGAAGGAATGAAGGAAGTAAGGAAAGAAATAAGAAAGAAAGAAAGAAGAAAGGAAGAAGAAGAAAGAAAGAAGAAAGAAAGGAGAAAAAAGAAAGAATGAAGAAAGAAAGAAAGAAGAAAGAAAGAAATAAGAAAGAATTAAAGAAGAAAGAACGAAAGAATGAAGAAAGAAAGAAGAAAGAAAGAAGTAAGAAAGAAGTAAGAAAGAAAGAAGAAAGAAAGAAGAAAGAAAGAAAGAAAGAAGAAAGAAAGAAGAAAGAAAGAAGAAAGAAAGAAGAAAGAAAGAAAGAAGAAAGAAAGAAGAAAGAAAGAAGAAAGAAAGAAGAAAGAAAGAAATAAGAAATAAAGAAGAAGAAAGAAAGAAAGAAGAAAGAAAGAAGAAAGAAAGAAGAAAGAAAGAAAAAAGAAATAAAGAAAGAAGAAAGAAAGAAGAAAGAAAGAAAGAAGAAAGAAAGAAAGAAGAAGGAAAGAAGAAAGAAAGAATGAAGAAGAAAGAAGAAAGAAGAAGATGAAGAAAGAAAGAAGAAAGAACGTAGAAAGAATGAAGAAAGAAAGAAGAAAGAAAAAAGAAAGAGTGAAGAAAGAAAGAAGAAAGAAAGAAAGAAGAAAGAAAGAAAGAAGAAAGAAAGAAAGAAGTAAGAAAAAAGAAAGAAAGAGAAAGAAGAAAGAAAGAAAGAAGAAAGAAAGAAAGAAGAAAGAAAGAAAGAAGAAAGAAAGAAGGAAAGAAGAAAGAAAAGAAAGAAAGAAAGAAAGAAGAAAGAAAGAAGAAAGAAAGAATAAAGAAAGAATTAAGAAAGAAGTAAGAAAGAAGGAAGAATGAAGGAAGAAAGAAAGAAGAAAGAAAGGAGAAAGAAAGAAAGAAAGAAGAAAGAAAGAAAGAAGAAACAAAGAAGAAAGAAAGAAAGAAGAAAAAAAGAAGAAAAAAAGAAGAAAGAAGAAAGAAAGAAGAAAGAAAGAATAAAGAAAGAAACAAGAAAGAAGAAAGAAGAAAGAAAGAGGAAACAAAGAAGAAAGAAAGAAAGAATAAAGAAAGAAGTAAAAAAGAAGTAAGAAAGAAAGAAGAAAGAAAGTAGAAAGAAACAAGAAAGAAAGAAGGAATGAAGGAAGAAAGAAAGAAAGAAGAAAGAAAGAAAGAAGAAAGGAAGAAGAAAGAAAGAAAGAATAAAGAAAGGAGAAAAAGGAAAGAATGAAGAAAGAAAGAAAGAAGAAAGAAAGAAGAAAGAAAGAAATAAGAAATAAAGAAGAAGAAAGAAAGAAGAAAGAAAGAAAGAAGAAAGAAAGAAAGAAGAAGGAAAGAGGAAAGAAAGAATGAAGAAAGAAAGAAGAAAGAAAGAATGAAGAAAGAAAGAAGAAAGAACGTAGAAAGAATGAAGAAAGAAAGAAGAAAGAAAAAAGAAAGAGTGAAGAAAGAAAGAAGAAAGAAAGAAAGAAGAAAGAAAGAAAGAAGAAAGAAAGAAAGAAGAAAGAAAAAAGAAAGAAAGAAGAAAGAAGTAAGAAAGAAAGAAGAAAGAAAGAAAGAAGAAAGAAAGAAAGAAGAGAGAAAGAAGGAAAGAAGAAGAAAAAGAAAGATAGAAAGAAAGAAGAAAGAAAGAAGAAGAAAGAAATAAGAAAGAAAGAAAGAAAGAAGAAAGAAAGAAGAAAGAAAGAATTAAGAAAGACGTAAGAAAGAAGGAAGAATGAAGGAAGAAAGAAAGAAGAAAGAAAGAAGAAAGAAGAAGAAAGAAAGAAAGAAGAAACAAAGAAGAAAGAAAGAAAGAAGAAAAAAAGAAGAAAAAAAGAAGAAAGAAGAAAGAAAGAAGAAAGAAAGAATAAAGAAAGAAACAAGAAAGAAACAAGAAAGAAAGAAGAAAGAAAGAGGAAAGAAAGAAGAAAGAAAGAAAGAATAAAGAAAGAAGTAAGAAAGAAAGAAGAAAGAAAGTAGAAAGAAACAAGAAAGAAAGAAGGAATGAAGGAAGAAAGAAAGAAAGAAAGAAAGAAAGAAAGAAGAAAGAAAGAAAGTAAAGAAAGAAGGAAGAAAGAAAGAAAGAAGAAATAGAAGAAGAAAGAAAGAATTAAGAAAGAAGTAAGAAAGAAGTAAAAAAGAAGTAAGAAAGAAGTAAGAAAGAAGAAAGAAAGAAGAAAGAAAGAAGAGAGAAAGAAGAAAGAAGAAAGAAAGAAAGAAGAAACAAAGAAGAAAGAAGAAGAAAAAAAGAAGAAAAAAAGAAGAAAGAAGAAAGAAAGAAGAAAGAAAGAAAGAATAAAGAAAGAAGAAAGAAACAAAAAAGAAAGAAAGAAGAAAGAAAGAAGAAAGAAAGTAAGAATAAAGAAAGAAGTAAGAAAGAAGTAAGAAAGAAAGAAGAAAGAAAGTAGAAAGAAACAAGAAAGAAAGAAGGAATGAAGGAAGAAAGAAAGAAAGAAGAAAGAAAGAAAGAAGAAAGGAAGAAGAAAGAAAGAATAAAGAAAGGAGAAAAAAGAAAGAATGAAGAAAGAAAGAAAGAAGAAAGAAAGAAGAAAGAAAGAAATAAGAAAGAAAGAAAGAAGAAAGAAAGAAAGAAAGAAGAAAGAAAGAAGAAAGAAAGAAGTAAGAAAAAAGTAAGAAAGAAAGAAGAAAGAAAGAAGAAAGAAAGAAAGAAGAAAGAAAGAAAGAAGAAAGAAAGAAGAAAGAAAGAAGAAAGAAAGAAAGAAGAAAGAAAGAAAGAAGAAAGAAAGAAGAAAGAAAGAAGAAAGAAAGAAAGAAGAATGAAAGAAAGAAGAAAGAAAGAAGAAAGAAAGAAAGAAGAAAGAAAGAAGAAAGAAAGAAAGAGAAAAGAAAGAAGAAATAAAGAAGAAAGAAAGAAGAAATAAAGAAAGAAGAAAGAAAGTAAGAAGAAAGAAAGAAAGAAGAAACAAAGAAGAAAGAAAGAAGAAAAAAAGAAGAAAAAAAGAAGAAAGAAGAAAGAAAAAAGAAAGAAAGAATAAAGAAAGAAGAAAGAAAGAGACAAGAAGGAAAGAAAGAAGAAAGAAAGAAGAAAGAAAGAAGAAAGAAAGATAGAATAAAGAATGAAGTAAGAAATAAGTAAGAAGAAAGAAGAAAGAAAGTAGAAAGAGAAAAGAAAGAAGAAGGAATAGAAGAAAGAAAGAAAGAAAAGACAGAAGGAAGAAAGAAAGAAGAAATAAAGTAGAAAGAAAGAAGTAAGAAAGAAGTAAGAAAGAAGTAAAAAGAAGTAAGAAAGAAGTAAGAAAGAAGAAAGAAAGAAGAAAGAAAGAAGAAAGAAAGAAGAAAGAAGAAAGAAAGAAAGATGAAAGAAAGAAAGAAGAAACAAAGAAGAAAGAAAGAAAGAAGAAAGAAAGAAAGAAGAAAGAAAGTAAGAAAGAAGAAAGAAAGAAGAAAGGGAGAAGAAAGAAAGAAAGAAGAAAGAAAGAAGAAAAAAGAAAGAATGAAGGAAGAAAGAAAGAAGAAAGAAAGAAGAAAGAAAGAAAGAAAGAAGAAAGAAAGAAAGAAGAAAGAAAGAAGTAAGAAAGAAGTAAGAAAGAAAGAAGAAAGAAAGAAGAAAGAAAGAAAGAAGAAAGAAAGAAAGAAGAAAGAAAGAAGAAAGAAAGAAGAAAGAAAGAAGAAAGAAAGAAGAAAGAAAGAAATAAGAAATAAAGAAAGAAGAAAGAAATAAAGAAGAAAGAAAGAAGAAAGAAAGAAAGAAGACAGACAGTAGAAAAATAAGAAAGAAAGAAAGAAGAAAGAAAGAAAGAAGAAAGAAAGAAGAAAGAAAAATGAAGAATGAAAGAAGAAAGAACGTAGAAAGAATGAAGAAAGAAAGAAGAAAGAACTAAGAAAGAATGAAGAAAGAAAGAAGAAAGAACGAAGAAAGAATGAAGAAAGAAAGAAGAAAGAAAGAAGAAAGAAAGAAGTAAGAAAGAAAGAAGAAAGAAAGTAGAAAGTAATAAGAAAGAAAGAAGGAATGAAGGAAGAAAGAAAGAAAGAAAGAAAGAAAGAAGAAAGAAAGAAAGTAAAGAAAGAAGGAAGAAAGAAAGAAAGAAGAAATAAAGAAGAAAGAAAGAAGTAAGAAGGAATTAAGAAAGAAGTAAAAAAAGAAGTAAGAAAGAAGTAAGAAAGAAGAAAGAAAGAAGAAAGAAAGAAGAATGAAAGAAGAAAGAAGAAAGAAAGAAAGAAGAAAGAAAGAAAGAAGAAACAAAGAAGACAGAAAGAAGAAAAAAAGAAGAAAAAAAGAAGAAAGAAGAAAGAAAGAAGAAAGAAAGAATAAAGAAAGAAGAAAGAAAGAAACAAGAAGGAAAGAAAGAAGAAAGAAAGAAAGAATAAAGAAAGAAGTAAGAAAGAAAGAAGAAAGAAAGTAGAAAGAAATAAGAAAGAAAGAAGGAATGAAGGAAGAAAGAAAGAAAGAAAGAAAGAAGAAAGAAAGAAAGTAAAGAAAGAAGAAGAAAGAAAGAAGAAATAAGTAGAAAGAAAGAAGAAACAAAGAAGAAAGAAAGAAAGAAGAAAGAAAGAAGAAAGAAGAAAGAAAGAAAGAAGAAAGAAAGAAAGAAGAAAGAAGTAAGAAAGAAGAAAGAAAGAAGAAAGGGAGAAGAAAGAAAGAAAGAAGAAAGAAAGAACAAAAAAGAAAGAATGAAGAAAGAAAGAAAGAAGAAAGAAAGAAGAAAGAAAGAAATAAGAAAGAAAGGAAGAAGAAAGAAAGAAGAAAGAAAGAAGAAAGAAAGAAGTAAGAAAGAAGTAAGAAAAGAAAGAAGAAAGAAAGAAGAAAGAAAGAAATAATAAAGAAAGAAAGAAGAAAGAAAGAAAGAAAGAAGAAAGAAAGAAGAAAGAAAGAAGTAAGAAAGAAGTAAGAAAGAAAGAGAAGAAAGAAGAAGAAAGAAAGAAAGAAAGAAAGAAGAAAGAAAGAAGAAAGAAAGAAGAAAGAAAGAAAGAAGAAAGAAAGAAGAAAGAAAGAAGAAAGAAAGAAAGAAGAATGAAAGAAAGAAGAAAGAAAGAAGAAAGAAAGAAAGAAGAAAGAAAGAAGAAAGAAAGAAAGAAAAAAGAAAGAAGAAAGAAAGAGAAAGAAAGAAGAAAGAAAGTAAGAAGAAAGAAAGAAAGAAGAAACAAAGAAGAAAGAAAGAAGAAGAAAAGAAGAAAAAAAGAAGAAAGAAGAAAGAAAAAAGAAAGAAAGAATAAAGAAAGAAGAAAGAAAGAGACAAGAAGGAAAGAAAGAAGAAAGAAAGAAGAAAGAAAGAAGAAAGAAAGAAAGAATAAAGAATGAAGTAAGAAATAAGTAAGAAAGAAAGAAGAAAGAAAGTAGAAAGAGAAAAGAAAGAAGAAGGAATGCAGGAAGAAAGAAAGAAAGAAAGAAGAAAGAAAGAAAGAAAAAGACAGAAGGAAGAAAGAAAGAAGAAATAAAGTAGAAAGAAAGAAGTAAGAAAGAAGTAAGAAAGAAGTAAAAAAAAGTAAGAAAGAAGTAAGAAAGAAGAAAGAAAGAAGAAAGAAAGAAGAAAGAAAGAAGAAAGAAGAAAGAAAGAAAGATGAAAGAAAGAAGAAACAAAGAAGAAAGAAGAAAGAAGAAAGAAAGTAAGAAAGAAGAAAGAAAGAAGAAAGGGAGAAGAAAGAAAGAAAGAAGAAAGAAAGAAGAAAAAAGAAAGAATGAAGAAAGAAAGAAAGAAGAAAGAAAGAAGAAAGAAAGAAAGAAGAAAGAAAGAAAGAAGAAAGAAAGAAGAAAGAAAGAAAGAAAGAAGAAAGAAAGAAGAAAGAAAGAAATAAGAAATAAAGAAAGAAGAAAGAAATAAAGAAGAAAGAAAGAAGAAAGAAAGAAAGAAGACAGACAGTAGAAAATAAGAAAGAAAGAAAGAAGAAAGAAAGAAAGAAGAAAGAAAGAAGAAAGAAAGAATGAAGAAAGAAAGAAGAAAGAAAAATGAAGAATGAAAGAAGAAAGAACGTAGAAAGAATGAAGAAAGAAAGAAGAAAGAATTAAGAAAGAATGAAGAAAGAAAGAAGAAAGAACGAAGAAATAATGAAGAAAGAAAGAAGAAAGAAAGAAGAAAGAAAGAAGTAAGAAAGAAAGAAGAAAGAAAGTAGAAAGTAATAAGAAAGAAAGAAGGAATGAAGGAAGAAAGAAAGAAAGAAAGAAAGAAAGAAAGAAGAAAGAAAGAAAGTAAAGAAAGAAGGAAGAAACAAAGAAAAAAGAAATAAAGAAGAAAGAAAGAAGTAGAAAGAATTAAGAAAGAAGTAAAAAAGAAGTAAGAAAGAAGTAAGAAAGAAGAAAGAAAGAAGAAAGAAAGAAGAATGAAAGAAGAAAGAAGAAAGAAAGAAAGAAGAAAGAAAGAAAGAAGAAACAAAGAAGAAAGAAAGAAGAAAAAAAGAAGAAAAAAAGAAGAAGAAGAAAGAAAGAAGAAAGAAAGAATAAAGAAAGAAGAAAGAAAGAAACAAGAAGGAAAGAAAGAAGAAAGAAAGAAGAAAGAAAGAAAGAATAAAGAAAGAAGTAAGAAAGAAAGAAGAAAGAAAGTAGAAAGAAATAAGAAAGAAAGAAGGAATGAAGGAAGAAAGAAAGAAAGAAAGAAAGAAGAAAGAAAGAAAGTAAAGAAAGAAGGAAGAAAGAAAGAAGAAATAAAGTAGAAAGAAAGAAGTAAGAAAGAAGTAAGAAAGAAGAAAGAAAGAAGAAAGAAAGAAGAAAGAAAGAAGAAAGAAGAAAGAAAGAAAGAAGAAAGAAAGAAAGAAGAAACAAATAAGAAAGAAAGAAGAAAGAAAGAAAGAAGAAACAAAGAAGAAAGAAAGAAGAAGAAAGAAAGAAGAAAGAAGAAAGAAAGAAAGAAGAAAGAAGAAAGAAGAAAGAAAGTAAGAAAGAAGAAAGAAAGAAGAAAGGAGAAGAAAGAAAGAAAGAAGAAAGAAAGAACAAAAAGAAAGAAGAAGAAGAAAGAAAGAAAGAAGAAAGAAAGAAGAAAGAAAGAAATAAGAAAGAAAGGAAGAAGAAAGAAAGAAGAAAGAAAGAAGAAAGAAAGAAGTAAGAAAGAAGTAAGAAAGAAAGAAGAAAGAAAGAAGAAAGAAAGAAAGAAGAAAGAAAGAAGAATAAAAGAAGAAAGAAAGAAGAAAGAAAGAAGAAAGAAGAAAGAAAGAACTAAGAAAGAATAAGAAAGAGGATAGAAAGAAATATAGAAGAAAGAAAAAAAGAAAGAAAGAAAGAAGAAAGAAAGAAAAAGAAAGAAAGAAGAAAGAAAGAAGAAAGAAAGAAAAAAGTAAGAAACAAAGAAGAAGAAGAAAGAAAGAAAGAAGAAAGGAAGAAGAAAGAAAGAAGAAAGAAAGAAGAAAGAAGAAAGAAAGAAAGAAGAAAGAAAGAAGTAAGAAGAAAGAAAGAAAGAAGAAAGAAAGAAGAAAGAAAGAAAGAAGAGAGAAAGAAAGAAGTAAGAAGAAGGAAAGAAGAGAAATGAAAGAAAGAAGAAAGAAAGAATGAAGAAAGAAGAAATAAAGAAGAAAGAAGAAAGAAGAACAAAGAATGAAGTAGGAAAGTAGAAAAAAGAAGAAAGAAAAAAGAAAGAAAGAAAGAAAGAAGAAAGAAAAAAGAAAGAAAGAAGAAAGAAAGAAGAAAGAAAGAAGAAAGAAAGAAGAAAGAAAGAGGAAAGAAGTAAGAGAGAAAGAAGAAGAAAGAAAGAAGAAAGAAAGAAGGAATGAAGGAAGAAAGAAAGAAGAAAGAAAGAAGAAAGCAAGAAAGAAGAAAGAAAGAAGAAAGAAAGAAGAAAAAAGAAGAAAGAAGAAAGTAAAAAGAAAGAAAGTAAGAAGAAAGAAGAAAAATAAAGAAGAAAGAAAGAAGAAAGAAAGGAGAAGAAAAAAAGAAGAAGAAAGAAGAAAGACAGAAGAAAGAAAGAAGAAAGAACGTAGAAGGAAGGAAGAAAGAAAGAAGAAAGAAGAAGAAATAAGAAAGAAGTAAGAAGGAAAGAAAGAAGAAAGAAAGAAGAAAGAAGGAAAGAAAGAAGAAAGAAAGAAGAAAGAAGAAAGAAAGAAGAAAGAAAGAAGAAAGAAAGAAGAAAGAAAGAAGAAAGAAAGAAGAAAGAAGAAGAAAGAAGAAGAAGAAAGAAGTAAGAAAGAAGTAAAAAAGAAGTAAGAAAGAAAGAAAGAAAGAAGAAGAAAGAAGAAAGAAAGAAGAGAGAAAGAAGAAAGAAGAAAGAAAGAAAGAAGAAAGAAAGAAAGAAGAAACAAAGAGCAAAGAAAGAAGAAAAAAAGAAGAAAGAAAGAAAGAATAAAGAAAGAAGTAAGAAAGAAGTAAGAAAGAAAGAAGAAAGAAAATAGAAAGAAACAAGAAAGAAAGAAGGAATGAAGGAAGAAAGAAAGAAGAAAGAAAGAAAGAAGAAAGGAAGAAGAAAGAAAGAAAGAAGAAAGAAAGGAGAAAAAAGAAAGAATGAAGAAAGAAAGAAAGAAGAAAGAAAGAAGAAAGAAAGAAATAAGAAAGAAATAAAGAAGAAAGAAAGAAAGAAAGAAGAAAGAAAGAACAAAGAAAGAAGTAAGAAAGAAGTAAGAAAGAAAGAAGAAAGAAAGAAGAAAGAAAGAAAGAAAGAAGAAAGAAGAAAGAAGAAAGAAAGAAGAAAGAAAGAAGAAAGACAGAAGAAAGAAAGAAGAAAGAACATAGAAAGAATGAAGAAAGAAAGAAGAAAGAAAAAAAGAAAGAGTGAAGAAAGAAAGAAGAAAGAAAGAAAGAAGAAAGAAAGAAAGAAGAAAGAAAGAAAGAAGAAAGAAAGAAAGAAGAAAGAAGAAAGAAAGAAAGAAGAAAGAAGAAAGAAGAAAGAAAGAAAGAAGAAAGAAAGAAGGAAAGAAGAAAGAAAAAGAAAGAAAGAAAGAAAGAAGAAAGAAAGAAGAAAGAAAGAAATAAGAAAGAAAGAAAGAAAGAAGAAAGAAAGAAGAAAGAAAGAATTAAGAAAGAAGTAAGAAAGAAGGAAGAATGAAGGAAGAAAGAAAGAAGAAAGAAAGAAGAAAGAAAGAAAGAAAGAAAGAAGGAAGAAAGAAAGAAGAAATAAAGAAGAAATTAAGAAGTAAGAAAGAAGTAAGAAAGAAGAAAGAAAGAAGAAAGAAAGAAAGAAGAAAGAAAGAAGAAAGAAAGAAAGAAGAAACAAAGAAGAAAGAAAGAAAGAAGAAAAAAAGAAGAAAAAAGAAGAAAGAAGAAAGAAAGAAGAAAGAAAGAATAAAGAAAGAAACAAGAAAGAAACAAGAAAGAAAGAAAGAAGAAAGAAAGAGGAAAGAAAGAAGAAGGAAAGAAAGAATAAAGAAAGAAGTAAGAAAGAAAGAAGAAAGAAAGTAGAAAGAAACAAGAAAGAAAGAAGGAATGAAGGAAGAAAGAAAGAAAGAAGAAAGAAGAAAGAAAGTAAAGAAAGAAGGAAGAAAGAAAGAAAGAATAATAAAGAAGAAAGAAAGAAGTAAGAAAGAAGTAAGAAAGAAGTAAAAAGAAGTAAGAAAGAAGTAAGAAAGAAGAAAGAAAGAAGAAAGAAAGAAGAGAGAAAGAAGAAAGAAGAAAGAAAGAAAGAAGTAAGAAAGTAAGAAGAAAGAAAGAAAGAAGAAACAAAGAAGAAAGAAAGAAGAAAAAAAGAAGAAAAAAAGAAGAAAGAAGAAAGAAAGAAGAAAGAAAGAAAGAATAAAGAAAGAAGAAAGAAAGAAACAAAAAAGAAAGAAAGAAGAAAGAAAGAAGAAAAAAGAAGAATGAAGAAAGAAAGAAAGAAGAAAGAAAGAAGAAAGAAAGAAAGAAGAAAGAAAGAAAGAAGAAAGAAAGAAGTAAGAAAGAAGTAAGAAAGAAAGAAGAAAGAAAGAAGAAAGAAAGAAAGAAAGAAGAAAGAAAGAAGTAAGAAAGAAAGAAGAAAGAAAGAAGAAAGAAAGAGAAAGAAAGAAGAAAGAAAGAAGAAAGAGGAAAGAAAGAAATAAGAAATAAAGAAAGAAGAAAGAAAAAAAGAAGAAAGAAGAAAGAAAGAAAGAAGACAGACAGTAGAAAGAAAGAAAGAAGAAAGAAAGAAAGAAGAAAGAAAGAAAGAAGAAAGAAAGAAGAAAGAAAGAACGTAGAAAGAATGAAGAAAGAAAGAAGAAAGAACTAAGAAACAATGAAGAAAGAAAGAAGAAAGAACGAAGAAAGTATGAAGAAAGAAAGAAGAAAGAAAGAATAAAGAAAGAAGTAAGAAAGAAAGAATAAAGAAAGTAGAAAGAAATAAGAAAGAAAGAAGGAATGAAGGAAGAAGAAAGAAAGAGAGAAAGAAAGAAGAAAGAAAGAAAGTAAAGAATGAAGGAAGAAAGAAAGAAAGAAGAAATAAAGAAGAAAGAAAGAAGTAAGAAAGAATTAAGAAAGAAGTAAAAAAGAAGTAAGAAAGAAGTAAGAAAGAAGAAAGAAAGAAGAAAGAAAGAAGAGAGAAAGAAGAAAGAAGAAAGAAAGAAAGAAGAAAGAAAGAAAGAAGAAACAAAGAAGAAAGAAGAAAGAAGAAAAAAAGAAGAAAAAAAGAAGAAAGAAGAAAGAAAGAAGAAAGAAAGAAAGAATAAAGAAGGAAGATAGAAAGAAACAAGAAGGAAAGAAAGAAGAAAGAAAGAAGAAAGAAAGAAGAAAGAAAGAAGAAAGAAAGAAGAAAGAAAGAAGAAAGAAAGAAGAAAGAAAGAGGAAAGAAGTAAGAGAGAAAGAAGAAAGAAAGAAAGAAGAAAGAAGTAGAAAGAAAGAAAGAAGAAAGAAGAAGAAATAAGAAAGAAGTAAGAAGGAAAGAAAGAAGAAAGAAAGAAGAAAGAAGAAAGAAGAAGAAAGAAAGAAGAAAGAAAGAAGAAAGAAAGAAGTAAGTAAGAAAGAAAGAAAGAAAGAAAAAAACAATGAAAAAAGGAAGAAGAAAGGAAGAAAGAAGAAAGAAAGAAGAAAGTAAGAAAGAAGAAAGAAAGGAGAAAGAAAGAAGAAAAAAGAAGAAAGAAATAAGAAAGAAAAAAGAAGAAAGAAGAAAGAAAAAAAATAAATAAGAAAGAAAGAAGAAAGAAAGGAAGAAGAAAAAAAGAAGAAAGAAAGAAGAAAGAAAGAAGAAAGAAAAAGAAAGAAAGAAAGAAGAAAGAAAGAAAGAATAAAGAAGAAAAAAAGAAGAAAGAAAGGAAGAAGAAAGAAAGAAGAAAGAAAGAAGAAAGAAAGAAGAAAGAAAGAAGGAAGGAAGGAGGAAAGAAAGAAAGAAAGAAAGAAAGAAGAAAGAAAGAAAGAAAGAAAGAAGGAAGAAAGAAAGAAAGGAGAAATAAAGAAGAAAGAAAGAATTAAGAAAGAAGTAGGAAAGAAGTAAAAAAGAAGTAAGAAAGAAGTAAGAAAGAAATAAGAAGGAAAGAAGAGAGAAAATAAAGAAAGAAAGAAGAAAGAAAGAAGTAAGAAAGAAAGAAGAAAGAAACTAAGAAGAAAGAAAGAAGAAAGAAAGAAGAAAGAAAGAAGAAAGAAGGACGTAAGAAGAAGAGTGAAGAGAGAAGAAAGAAAGAAAGAAGAAAGAAAGAAAGAAAGAAGTAGGAAAGAAAGAAAGAAGAAAGAAGAAGAAAGAAAGAAAGAAGAAAGAAAGAAAGAAGAAAGAAAGAAGAAAGAAAGAAGGTAGAAAAAGGAAGAAAGAAGGAAGAAAGAAAGAAGAAAGAAAGAAGAAAGAAAGAAGAAATAAAGAAGAACGAAAGAAGAAAGAAAGAAAGAAGAAAGAAAGAAGAATAAAAAAAGAAGTAAGAAGGAAAGAAAGAAGAAAGAAAGAAGAAAGAAGGAAATAAAGAAGAAAGAAAAAAGAAAGAAGAAAGAAAGAAGAAAGAAAGAAGAAAGAAAGAAGAAAGAAAGAAGAAAGAAAGAAGAAAGAAAGAAGAAAGAAAGAACAAAAAAGAAAGAATGAAGAAAGAAAGAAAGAAGAAAGAAAGAAGAAAGAAAGAAATAAGAAAGAAAGGAAGAAGAAAGAAAGAAGAAAGAAAGAAGAAAGAAAGAAGTAAGAAAGAAGTAAGAAAGAAAGAAGAAAGAAAGAAGAAAGAAAGAAAGAAGAAAGAAAGAAGAATAAAAGAAGAAAGAAAGAAGAAAGAAAGAAGAAAGAAGAAAGAAAGAACTAAGAAAGAATTAAGAAAGAGGATAGAAAGAAATATAGAAGAAAGAAAAAAGAAAGAAAGAAAGAAGAAAGAAAGAAAAAGAAAGAAAGAAGAAAGAAAGAAGAAAGAAAGAAAAAAGTAAGAAACAAAGAAGAAAGAAGAAAGAAAGAAAGAAGAAAGGAAGAAGAAAGAAAGAAGAAAGAAAGAAGAAAGAAGAAAGAAAGAAAGAAGAAAGAAAGAAGTAAGAAGAAAGAAAGAAAGAAGAAAGAAAGAAGAAAGAAAGAAAGAAGAGAGAAAGAAAGAAGTAAGAAGAAGGAAAGAAGAGAAATGAAAGAAAGAAGAAAGAAAGAATGAAGAAAGAAGAAATAAAGAAGAAAGAAGAAAGGAAGAACAAAGAATGAAGTAGGAAAGTAGAAAAAAGAAGAAAGAAAAAAGAAAGAAAGAAAGAAAGAAGGAAGGAAGGAAGAAAGAAAGAAAGAAAGAAAGAAAGAAAGAAGAAAGAAAGAAAGAAAAGAAAGAAGGAAGAAAGAAAGAAAGAAGAAATAAAGAAGAAAGAAAGAATTAAGAAAGAAGTAGGAAAGAAGTAAAAAAGAAGTAAGAAAGAAGTAAGAAAGAAATAAGAAGGAAAGAAGAAAGAAAGAAGAAAGAAAGAAAGAAGAAACAAAGAAGAAAGAAAGAAGAAAGAAAGAAGTAAGAAGTAAGAAAGAAAGAAAGAAGAAAGAAAGAAGAAAGAAAGAAAGAAGAAAGAAAGAAGAAAGAAAGAAGAAAGAAAGACAGAAGTAAGAAAGAAAGAAGAAAGAAATAAGAAAGAAGAAAGAAGGAAGAAAGAAAGAAGAAAGAAAGAAAGAAGTAAGAAGTAAGAAAGAAAGAAGAAAGAAAGAAGAAAGAAAGAAAGAAAGAAGAATGAAAGAAGAAGGAAAGAAGAAAGGAAGAAATAAGAAAGAAAGAAAGAAGAAAGAAAGAAGAAAGAAAGAAGAAAGAAAGAAGAAAGAAAGAAAAAAGAAAGGAGAAAGAAAGAAGTAAGAAATAAGTAAGAAAGAATCAAGAAAGGAAGAAGAAAGAAAGAAAAAACAAGAAAGAAAGAAAAAAGAAAGAAAAAAGAAAGGAAGAATAAAGAAAGAAGGAAGAAGGAAAGAAGAAAGAAAGAAGAAAGAAAGAATAGAGAAAGAAAGAAAGAAGAAAGAAAGAAAGAAGAAAGAGAGAAGAAACAAAGAAGAAAGAAAGAAGAAAGAAAGAAGAAAGAAAGAAGTAAGAAAGAAGAAAGAAAGAAGAAAAGAAGAATGAAAGAAGAAAGTAAGACTAAAGTATGAAAGAATAAAGAAAGAAGAAAGAAGAAAGAAAGAAAGAAGAAAGAAAGAAGAAAGAAAGAAAGAAGAAAGAAAGAAGGAAAGAAGAGAGAAAAATAAAGAAAGAAAGTAGAAAGAAAGAAAGAAGTAAGAAAGAAATTAGAAAGAAACTAAGAAGAAAGAAAGAAGAAAGAAAGAAGAAAGAAAGAAGAAAGAAGGACGTAAGAAAGAAGAAAGAAAGAAGAAAGAAGAAAGAAAGAAAGAAGAAAGAAAGAAAGAAGAAACAAAGAAGAAAGAAAGAAGAAAGAAAGAAAGAAAGAAAGAAGTAAGAAAGAAAGAAAGAAGAAAGAAAGAAGAAAGAAAGAAGAAAGAAAGAAGAAAGAAAGAAAGAAGAAAGAATAAAGAAAGAAGAAAGAAAGAAGAAAGAAAGAAGATAGAAAAAAGAAAGAAAGAAAGAAGAAAGAAAAAAAAATAAAGAAGAAAGAAAGAGGAAAGAAAGGAAGAAGGAAGAAAGAAGAAAGAAAGAAGAAAGAAAAAAGAAAGAAAGAAAGAAGAAAGAAAGAATGAATAAAGAAGAAAGAAAGAAGAAAGAAAGGAAGAAGAAAGAAAGAAGAAAGAAAGAAGAAAGAAAGAAGAAAGAAAGAAGGAAGGAAGGAAGGAAGGAAGAAAGAAAGAAAGAAAGAAAGAAAGAAAGAAAGAAAGAAAGAAAGAAAGAAAGAAAAGAAAGAAAGAAAGAAGAAAGAAAGAAGAAAGAAAGAATTAAGAAAGAAGTAGGAAAGAAGTAAAAAAGAAGTTAGAAAGAAGTAAGAAAGAAATAAGAAGGAAAGAAGAAAGAAAGAAGAAAGAAAGAAGAAAGAAGAAAGAAAGAAAGAAGAAAGAAAGAAAGAAGAAACAAAGAAGAAAGAAAGAAGAAAGAAAGAAAGAAAGAAGTAAGAAAGAAAGAAAGAAGAAAGAAAGAAGAAAGAAAGAAGAAAGAAAGAAGAAATAAAGAAGAAAGGAAGAAGAAAGAAAGAAAGAAGAAAGAAAGTAGAAAGAAAGACAGAAGTAAGAAAGAAAGAAGAAAGAAATAAGAAAGAAGAAAGAAAGAAGAAAGAAAGAAGAAAGAAAGAAGAAAGAAAGAAGAAAGAAAGAAAGAAGAAAGAAGTAAGAAAGAAAGAAGAAAGAAAGAAGAAAGAAAGAAAGAAAGAAGAATGAAAGAAGAAGGAAAGAAGAAAGGAAGAAATAAGAAAGAAAGAAAGAAGAAAGAAAGAAGAAAGAAAGAAGAAAGAAAGAAAAAAGAAAGAAAAAAGAAAGGAAGAATAAAGAAAGAAGGAAGAAGGAAAGAAGAAAGAAAGAAGAAAGAAAGAATAGAGAAAGAAAGAAAGAAGAAAGAAAGAAAGAAAGAAGAAAGAAAGAAGAAACAAAGAAGAAAGAAAGAAGAAAGAAAGAAGAAAGAAAGAATGAAGTAAGAAAGAAGAAAGAAAGAAGAAAGAAAGAAGAAAGAAAGAAGAATGAAAGAAGAAAGAAAGACTAAAGAATGAAAGAATAAAGAAAGAAGAAAGAAAGAAGAAAGAAAGAAAGAAGAAAGAAAGAAGGAAGAAAGAAGAAAGAAAGAAGAAATAAAGAAAGAAATAAGAAAAGAAGAAGAAAGAAAGACGTAGGAAAATATGAAGTAAGAAAGAAGTAAGAAAGAAGTAAGAAAGAAGTAAGAAAGAAGAAAGAAAGAAGAAAAAAAGAAGAAAGAAAGAAGGAAGAAAGAAAGAAGAAAGAAAGAAGAAAGAAAGAAGAAAGAAGAAAGAAAGGAAGAAGAAAGAAAAAAGAAAGAAAGAATTAAAGAAGAAAGAAGTAAGAAAGAAAAAAGAAAGAAAGAAGAAAGAAAGGATAAAGAAAGAAGAAAGAACAAAAGAAGAAAGAAATAACAAAGAAGAAGTAAGAAAGAATTAAGAAAGAAGTAAGAAATAAAGAAGAAAGAAAGAAGAAAGAAAGAAGAAAGAAAGACAGAAGAAAGAAGAAAGAAAGAAGAATGAAAGAAGAAAGAAAGAAAAAAGAAGAAAGAAAGAAAGAAGAGAGAAAGAAGGAAGAAAGAAAGAAGAAAGAAAGAATGAAGAAAGAAAGAAAGAAGAAATAAAGAAGAAAGAAAGAAGAGAGAAAGAAAAAAGAAAGAAGAAAGAAGTAAGAAAGAAGACAGAAATAAAGAAGAAAGAAGAATGAAAAAAGAACGAAAGAAGAAAGAAAGAAGAAAAGAAATAAGAAAGAAAGAAGAAATAAAAAGGAAGAAAGAAATTAGAAAGAAAGAAGAAAGAAAGAAAGAAGAAATAAGAAAGAAAGTAAGAAGAAAGACGTAAGAAAGAAAGAAGAAAGAAAGAAGAGACCAAGAAGAAAGGAAGATGAAAGAAAGAAGAAAGAAAGAAGAAAGAAAGAAGAAAGAAAGAAAGAAGAAAGAAAGCAGAAAGAAAGAAGAAAGAAAGAAAGAAGAAAGAAAGAAGAAAGAAAGAAGAAAGAAAGAATGAAGAAAGAAGAAAGAAAGAAGTAAGAAAGAAGTAACAAAGAAGTAAGAAACAAGTAAGAAAGAAGTAAGAAAGATGTAAGAAAGAAAGAAGAAAGACGAAAGAAAAAAGAAAGAAAGAAGGAAGAAAGAAAGGAAGAAGAAAGAAAGAAAGAAAGAAAGAAAGAAAGAAAGAAGACAGAAAGATGAAAGAAAGAATAAAGAAAGAAGAAAGAAAGAAAAAAGAAAGAAGAAAGAAAGAAGTAAGAAAGAAGTAAAAAAGAAGTAAGAAAGAAGAAAGAAAGTAGAAAGAAAGAAAGAAAGAGAGAAAGAATAATTAAAGAAGAAAGAAAGAAGAAGAAAGAAAGTAGAAACAAAGAAGAAAGAAAGAATGAAAGAAGAATGAAAGAAGAAAGAAGGAAGAAAGAAGAAAAAAGAAGAAAGAAAGAAGTAAGAAAGAAGTAAGAAAGAAATAAGAAGGAAAGAAGAAAGGAAGAAGAAAGAAAGAAGAAAGAAAGAAGAAAGAAAGAAGAAAGAAAGAAAGAAGAAAGAAATAAGAAAGGCTGAAGAAAGGAAGAAGAAAGGGATAAGAAAGGAAGAAGAAAGGAAGAAGAAAGGAAGAATAAAGAAAGAAGAAAGAAGAAAGAAAGAAGAAAGAAAGAAGAAAGAAAGAAGACAGAAAGAAAGAAGAAAGAAAGCAGAAAGAAAGAAGAAAGCAGAAAGAAAGAAGAAAGAAAGAAGAAAGAAAGAAAGAAGAAAGAAGAATGAAAGAAGAACGAAAGAAGAAAGAAAGAATAAAGAAATAAGAAAGAAAGAAGAAATAAAAAGGAAGAAAGAAATTAGAAAGAAAGAAGAAAGTAAGTAAGAAGAAAGAAAGAAAGAAGAAAGAGAGAAAGAAGGAAGAATGAAAGAAAGAAGAAAGAAGTAAGAAAGAAAGAAGAAAGAAAGAAGAAAGAAAGAAAGAAGAAAGAAAGAATAAAGAAAGAAGAAAGAAGGAAAGAAGAAAGAAAGAAGAAAGAAGAAAGAAGAAAGGAAGAATGAAGAAAGAGAGAAAGAAGAAAGAAAGAAAGAAAGAAAGAAAGAAAGAAAGAAAGTGAGAAAGAAAGAAAGAACAAAGAAAGGATAAAGAAAGAAGAAAAAAAGAAAGAAGAAAGAAGAAAGAAAGAAGAAAGGAAGAAAGAAGAAAGAAAGAAGTAAGAAAGAAAGAAGAAAGAAAGACGAAAGAAAGAAGAAAGAAAGAAGGAAGAAAGAAAGGAAGAAGAAAGAAAGAAAGAAAGAAGAAAGAAAGAAGAAAGAAAGAAGAAAGAAAGAAGAAAGAAAGAAAAAAGAGAGAGGAAAGAAAGAAGTAAAAAAGAAGTAAGAAAGAAGAAAGAAAGAAGAAAGAAAGAGAGAGAAAGAAGAATTAAAGAAGAAAGAAAGAAGAAAGTAAGAGAGAAGGAAAGAAGAAAGAAAGAAGAAACAAAGAAGAAAGAAAGAATGAAAGAAGAAAGAAAGAATAAAGAAGAAAGAAAGAAGAAAGAAAGAAGTAAGAAAGAAGTAAGAGAGAAATAAGAAAGAAAGAAGAAAGAAAGAAGAAAGAAAGAAGAAACAAAGAAGTAAGAAAGAAGTATGAAAGAAGTTAGAAAGAAAGAAGTAAGAAAGAAGAACGAAAGAAGAAAGAATGAAGAAAGAAAGAAAGAAAAAAGAAAGAAGAAAGAAATAAGAAAGGAAGACAGAGGAAGAAGAAAGGAATAATAAAGGAAGAAGAAAGGAAGAAGAAAGGAAGAATAAAGAAAGAAGAAAGTAAGAAGAAAGAAATAATGAAGAAAGAAAGAAGAAAGAAAAAATGAAGGAAGAAAGAAAGAACAAAGAAAGAAGAAAGAAAGTAGAAAGAGAGAAAGAAGAAACAAAGAAGAAAGAAAGACGAAAGAAAGAAGAAAGAAGGAAAGAAGAAAGAAAGCAGAAAGAAAGAAGAAAGAAAGAAAGAATAAAGAAAGGGGAAAGAAAGCAGAAAGAAAGAAGAAAGAAGAAAGAAAGAAGAAAGAAAGGAGAAAGAAAGAAAGAAGAAAGAAGAAATAAAGAAAAAAGAAGTAAGAAAGAAAGAAGAAAGAAAGAAAAAAGAAAGAAAGAAGAATGAAAGAAGAAAGAAGAATGAAAGAAGAACGAAAGAAAGAAAGAAGAAATAAAGTAGAAAGAGAGAAAGTAGAAAGAAAGAAGAAAGAAAGTCGAAAGAAAGAAGAAAGAATGAAGAAAGAAGAAAGAAAGAAGTAAAAAAGAAAGAAGAAATAAAGAAGAGAGAAAGAAGAAAGAAAGAAGACAGAAAGAAAGAATAAAGAAAGGAGAAAGAAAGCAGAAAGAAAAAAGAAAGAAGAAAGAAAGAAGAAAGAAAGAATGAAGAAAGAAAGAATGAAGAAAGAATAAAGAAGAAAGAAAGAAGAAAGAAAGAAGAAAGAAAGAAGAAAGAAAGAAAAAAGAAAGAAGAAAGAAAGAAGTAAGAAAGAACTAAAAAAGAAGTAAGAAAGTAGTAAGAAAGAAGTAAGAAAGAAAGAAGAAAGAAAGATGAAAGAAAGAAGAAAGATAGAAGAAAAAAAGAAGGAATAAAGAAAAGAAGAAGAAAGAAAGAAAGAAAGAAGAAAGAAAGAAGAAAGAAAGAAAGAAGAAAGAAGACAGAAAGAAAAAAGAAAGAAGAAAGAAAGAAGTTAGAATGTAATAACAAGTAAGAAAGAAGAAAGAAACAAGAAAGAAAGAAAGACAGAAAGAAGATAGAAAGAAGAAAGAAAGAAGAAAGAAAGAGAGGAGGAAGAAAGAAGAACAAAGAAGAAGGAACAAAGAAGAAAGAAAGAATGAAAGAAAAAAGAAAGAAGAAAGAAGGAAGAAAGAAAGAAGAAAGAAGTAAGAAAGAAGAAAGAAAGAAGTAAGAAAGAAAGAAGAAAGAAAGAAGAAAGAAGAAAGAAAGAACGAAGAAAAAAGGAAGAAAGAAAGAAGAAAGAAAGAGAGAAGAAAGAAAGAAGAAAAGTAAGAAAGAAGAAAGAAAGAAGAAAGAAAGAAGAAAGAAAGAAAGAAGAAAGAAGAAAGAAAAAAAGAAGAAAGAAAGAAGAAACAAAGAAGAAAGAAAGAATGAAAGAAGAAGGAGAGAGGAAAGAAAGAAGAAAGAAAGAAGTAAGAAAGAAGTAAGAAAGACGTAAGAAAAAAGTAAGAAAGAAAGAAGAAAGAAAGAAGTAAGAAAGAAAGAAGAAAGAAAGAACAAAGCAAGTAGAAAGAAAGAAAAAGGAAAGAAGAAAGAAAGAAGAAAGAAAGAAGAAAGAAGTAAGAAAGAAAGAACAAAGAAAGAAGAAAGAAAGAAGAAAGAAGAAAGAGAGAAGAAAGAAATAAAGAAAAAGAAAGAAGAAAGAAAGAAGAATGAAGAAAGAAATTAAGAAGAAAGAAAGAAAGAAGAAAGAAAGAAGAAAGAAGTAATTAAGAAAGAAGTAAGAAGTAAGAAAGGAAGAAGTAAGGTGTAAGAAAGAAGTAAGAAAAAAGTAAGAAAGAAGTAAGAAAGAAAGAAGAGAGAAAGAATAAAGAAAGAAGAAAGAAAGAAAGAAGAAAGAAAGAAGAAGGAAAGAAGAAAGAAAGAAAGCAGAAAGAATGAAAGAAGAAAGAAAGAGGAAAGAAAGAAAGAAGAAGGAAGAAAGAAAGAACTAAGAAAAAAAGAAGAAAGAAGAAAGAAAGAAGAAAGATGTAAGAAAGAAGAAAGAAATAAGAAAGAAAGAAGTAAGAAAGAAAGTAGAAAGAAAGAAAAAAGAAAGAAGAAAGAAAGAAGAAAGAAAGAAAGAAGAAAGAAGTAAGAAAGAAAGAAGTTATAAAGAGCTAAGAAAGAAAGAAGAAAGAAAGAAGAATGAAAGAAGAAAGAAAGAAAGAAGAAAGAAAGAAAGAAGAAAGAGGAAAGAAAGAAGTAAGTAAGAAAGAAGAAAGAAAGGAAGAAGAAAGGAAGAAGAAATTAAGAATAAAGAAAGAAGAAAAAAAGAAGAAAGAAAGATGTAAGAAAGAAGTAAAAAAGAAAGAAGAAAGAAAGAAGAAATAAAAGAAGAAGAAAGGAAGAAGAAAGGAATAATAAAGAAAGAAGAAAGAAAGAAGTAAGAAAGAAGTAAGAAAGAAACAAGAAAGAAAGAAGTAAGAAAGAAAGAAGAAAGAAAGAATAAAGAAAGAAGAAAGAAAGAAAGAAGAAAGAAAGAACAAAGAAAGAAGAAAGAAAGATGAAAGAAAGAAGAAAGAAGAAAGAAATAATAAAGAAGTAAGAAAGAAAGAAGAAAGAAAGAAGAAAGAAAGAAAGAAGAAATAAAGAAGAAAGAAAGAAGAAAGAAAGAAAAAAGAAAAAAAAGAAAGAAGAAAGAAAGAAGTAATAAAGAAGTAACAAAGAATTAAGAAACAAGTAAGAAAGAAGTAAGAAAGTAGTAAGAAAGAAAGAAGAAATAAAGAAGAAAAAAGAAGGAAGAAAGAAAGGAAGAAGAAAGAAAGAAAAGAAGAAAGAAAGAAGAAAGAAAGAAAAAAGAAAGAAGAAAGAAAGAAAGAAAGAAAGAAAGAAGAAAGAAAGAAGGAAGAAATTAAGAAGAAAGAAAGAAGGAGGAAAGAAGAATGAAAGAAAGAAATTAAGAAGAAAGAAAGAAAGGAGAAAGAAAGAAGAAAGAAGAATGAAAGAAAGAAATTAAGAAGAAAGAAAGAAAGATGAAAGAAAGAAGAATTAAAGAAGAAAGACGTAAGAAAGAAGCAAGAAAGAAGAAAGAAAGAAGAAAGAAAGAAGAAAGAAAGGAGAAAGAAAAAAGGAAGAAAGAAAGAAGAAAGAAAGAAAGAAGAGAGAAAGAAGAAAGAAAGAAGAAAGAAAGAAGTAAGAAAGAAAGAAGAAAGAAAGAAGAATGAAAGAAGAAAGAAAGACTGAAGAAAGAAAGAAGAATGAAAGAAGAAAGAAAGAAGAAAGAAGAAAGAAATAAGTAAGAAGTAAGAAAGAAGTAAGAAAGAAAGAAGAAAAAAGAAAGAAGAAAGAAAGAAGAAAGAATAAAGAAAGAAGAAAGAAATAAGAAAGAAGAAAGAAATAAGAGAGAAGTAAGAAAGAAAGAAGTAAGAAAGAAAGAAGAAAGAAAGAAGAAAGAAAGAGGACAGAAATAAAGAAGAAAGAAAGCAGAAATAAAGAAGAAATAAAGAAAGAAGAAAGAAAGCAGAAAGAAAGAAGTAAGAAAGAAGAAAGAAAAAAGAAAGAAGAAAGAAGAAATAAAGAAGAAAGAAAGAAGAAAGAAAGAATGAAGAAAGAAAGAAAGAAAGAAGAAAGAAAGAAGAAAGAAAGAAGAAAGAAAGAAAAAAAGAAAGAAGAAAGAAGGAAGAAATAAGAAAGAAAGAAGGAAGAAAGAAAGGAAGAAGAAAGAAAGAAAGAAGAAAGAAAGAAGAAAGAAAGAAGAAAGAAAGAAAAAAGAAAGAAGAAAGAAATAAGGAAGAAAGAAGTAACAAAGATGTAAGAAAGAAGAAAGAAAGAAGAAAGAAAGGAAGAAAAAGAGAAAGAAGATAGAAAGAAAAAAGAAAGAAGAAAGTAAGAGAGAAGAAAGAACGAAGAAAGAAAGAAGAAACAAAGAAGAAAGAAAGAATGATAGAAGAAAGAAAGAAGATAGAAGGAAGAAAGAAGAAAGAAAGAAGAAAGAAAGAAGTAAGAAAGAAAGTAGAAAGAAAGAAAGAAGAAAGAAGAAAGAAAGAAGAAAGAAAGAAAGAAGAAAGAAGTAAGAAAGAAAGAAATAAGTTGTAAGAAAAAAGTAAGAAAGAAAAAAGAAAGAAATAAGAAAGAAAGGAAGAAGAAAGGAAGAAGAAAGGAAGAATAAAGAAAGAAGAAAGAAAGAAAGAAGAGAGAAAGAAGAAAGAAAGAAAAAAGAAAGAAGAAAGAAAGAAAGAAGTAATAAAGAATTAATAAAGAAAGAAGAACGAAAGAAGAATGATAGAAGAAAGAAAGAAGAAAAGAAGAAAAAAAGAAAGAAGAAAGAAAGAAGAAAGAAAGAAAGAAGAAAGAGGAAAGAAAGAAGTAAGAAAGAAAGAAGAAAGAAAGAAGAAAGAAAGGAAGAGGAAAGGAAGAAGAAATTAAGAATAAGGAAAGAAGAAAGAAAGAAGAAAGAAAGATGTAAGCAAGAAGTAAAAAAGAAAGAAGAAAAAAAAGAAGAAAGAAAGGAAGAAGAAAGGAAGAAGAAAGGAAGAAGAAAGGAAGAAGAAAGAAAGAAGAAAGAAAGAAATAGGAAAGAAAGAAGTAAGAAAGAAAGAAGAAAGAAAGAAGAAAGAAAGAAGAAAGAAAGAAGAAAGAAAGAACAAATAAAGAAGAAAGAAAGAAGAAAGAAGAAAGAAATAAGAAAGAAGTAAGAAAGAAAGAAGAAAGAAAGATGAAAGAAGAAAGAAGAAAGAAAGAGAGAAAGAAGAAAGAAAGAAGAAAGAAAGTAAAAAGAAAGAAGAAAGAAAGAAGTAAGAAAGAAGTAACAAAGAAGTAAGAAACAAGTAAGAGAGAAGTAAGAAAGAAGAAAGAAAGAAGAAAAAAGAAGGAAGAAAGAAAGAAGAAAGAAAGAAAGAAGAAAGAATGAAGAAAGAAAGAAGAAAGAAAGAAAGAAAGAAGAATGAAAGAAAGAAATTAAGAAGAAAGAAAGAAAGAAGAAAAAAGAAGAAAGAAAGAAGAATGAAAGAAAGAAATTAAGAAGAAAGAAAGAAAGATGAAAGAAAGAAGATTTAAAGAAGAAAGAAGTAAGAAAGAAGCAAGAAAGAAAGAAGAAAGAAAGAAGAAAGAAAGGAGAAAGAAAAAAGAAAGAAAGAAAGAAGAAAGAAAGAAAGAAGAGAGAAAGAAGAAAGAAAGAATAAAGAGAGAAAGAAGAAAGAAAGAAGAAAGACGAAAGAAAGAAGAAAGAAAGAAAGAAGAGAGAAAGAAGAAAGAAAGAAAAAAGAAAAAAGAAAGAAAGAAGTAATAAAGAAAGAAGTAAGAATTAAGAAAGAAAGAAGAAAGAAAGAAGAAAGAAAGATGATAGAAAGAAGAAAGAAGAAAGAAAAAAGAAAGAAAGAAGAAAGAAAGAAAGAAGAAAGAAAGCAGAAAGAAAGAAGAAAGAAAGAAAGAAGAAAGAAAGCAGAAAGAAAGAAGAAAGAAAGAAAGAAGAAAGAAAGAAGAAAGAAAGAAGAAAGAAGAAAGAAGAAAAAAAGAAGAAAGAAAGAAATAAAGAAGAAAGAAAGAAGAAAGAAAGTAAAAAGAAAGAAGAAAGAAAGAAGTAATAAAGAAGTAACAAAGAAGTAAGAAACAAGTAAGAAAGAAGTAAGAAAGTAGTAAGAAAGAAAGAAGAAATAAAGAAGAAAGAAGAAAGAAAGAAGAACGAAGAAAGAAAGAAGAAAGAAAGAAGAAAGAAAAGAAGAAGAAAGAAAGAAGAAAGAAATAAGAAAGGAAGAAGAAAGAAATAAGAAAGGAAGAATAAAGAAAGAAGAAAGAAAGAAGAAAGAAAAGAGAGAGAATGAAAGAAGAAAGAAAGAAGAAAGAAAGAAGAAAGGAAGAAGAAAGGAAGAAGAAAGGAAGAAGAAAGAAAGAATAAAGAAAGAATAAAGAAAGAAGTAATAAAGAGTAACAAAGAAGTAAGAAACAAGTAAGAAAGAAGTAAGAAAGGAGTAAGAAAGAAAGAAGAAAGAAAAAAGAAAGAAGAAAGAAAGAAGAAAGAAAAAAGAAGAAAGAAAGAAGAAAGAAAGTAAAAAGAAAGAAGAAAGAAAGAAGTAATAAAGAAGTAACAAAGAAGTAAGAAACAAGTAAGAAAGAAGTAAGAAAGTAGTAAGAAAGAAAGAAGAAAGAAAGAAGAAAGAAGAAAGAAAGAAGAACGAAGAAAGAAAGAAGAAAGAAGAAAGAAAAGAAGAAGAAAGAAAGAAGAAAGAAATAAGAAAGGAAGAAGAAAGAAATAAGAAAGGAAGAATAAAGAAAGAAGAAAGAAAGAAGAAAGAAAAGAGAGAGAATGAAAGAAGAAAGAAAGAAGAAAGAAAGAAGAAAGAAAGAAGAAAGGAAGAAGAAAGGAAGAAGAAAGGAAGAAGAAAGAAAGAATAAAGAAAGAATAAAGAAAGAAGTAATAAAGAAGTAACAAAGAAGTAAGAAACAAGTAAGAAAGAAGTAAGAAAGGAGTAAGAAAGAAAGAAGAAAGAAAGAAGAAAGAAGAAAGAAAGAAGAAAGAAGAAAGGAAGAAGAAAGAAAGAAGAAAGAAAAAAAGAAGAAAGAAAGAAGAAAGAAAGAATAAAGAAAGAAGAAAGAAAGAAGAAAGAAAGAAGAAAGAAAAGAGAAAGAAAGAAAGAAGAAAGAAAGAAGAAAGAAAGAAGAAAGGAAGAAGAAAGGAAGAAGAAAGGAAGAAGAAAGGAAGAAGAAAGAAAGAAGAAAGAAAGAAGAAAGAAAGGAGAAAGAAAGAAGAAAGAAAGAAAGAAAAAGAAGAAAGAAAGAAGAAATAAGAAAGAAAGAAAGAAGAAAGAAAGAAGAAAGAAAGAAAGAAACCCATGACACGAAGAAGAAGAAAGAAGAAGAAGAAAGAAAGAAGAATGAAAGAAGAAAGAAAGAAGAAAGAAAGAAAGAAGAATGAAGATAGAAAGAAGAAATAAGAAAGAAAGAAAGATAAAAGAAAGAAGAAAGAAAGAAAGAAGAATGAAGATAGAGAGAAGAAATAAGAAAGAAAGAAAGAAGAAAGAAAGGAGAAAGAAAGAAAGAAGAAAGAAAGAAGGAAGAAAAAAGGAAGAAAGAAGGAAGAAAGAAAGAAGAAAGAAAGAATAAAGAAAGAAAGAAGAAAGAAAGAAGGAAGAAAAAAGGAAGAAAGAAGGAAGAAAGAAAGAAGAAAGAAAGAAGAAATAAGAAAGAAAGATAGAAGAAAGAAGAAAGAAATAAAGAAGAATGAAGATAGAAAGAAGAAATAAGTAAGAAAGAAGTAAAAAGAAGAAAGAACAAAGAAAGAAGAAAGAATGAAAGAAGAAAGAAAGCAGAAAGAAAGAAGAAAGAGAGAAGAAAGAAGAAAGAAAGAAGAAAGAAATAATGAAGAAAGAAAGAAGAATGAAAGAAAGAAGAAAGAAAGAAAGAAGAAAGAAAGAATAAAGAAAGAAAGAAGAAAGAAAGAAGGAAGAAAAAAGGAAGAAAGAAGGAAGAAAGAAAGAAGAAAGAAAGAAGAAAGAAAGAAGAAATAAAGAAGAACGAAAGAAGAAAGAAAGAAAGAAGAAAGAAAGAAAGAAGAAAGAAAGAAAGAACAAAGAAAGAAAGAAGAAAGAAAGAAGAAAGAAAGAAGAAAGAAAGAAGAAAGAAAGAAGAATGAAAGAAGAAAGAAAGAAGAAATAAAGTAGGAAGAAAGAAAGAAGAAAGAAAGACAAAAGTAGAAAAAAAGAACAAAGAAACAAGAAAGAAAGAAAAAAGAAAGAAAGAAGACAGAAAGAAAGAAGAAAGAAACAAGAAAGAAAGAAGGAAGACAGTAAGAAAGAAAGAAGGAAAGAAAGAAAGAGAGAAGAAAGAAAGAAAAGAAAGAAGGAAGAAAGAATGAAGAAAGATAGAAGAAAGACAAGAAAGAAAGAAAGAAAGAAAGAAAGAAGAAAGAAAGAAGAAAGAAAGAAGAAAGAATGAAGAAAGAAAGAACAAAGAAAGGAAGAAAGAAAAAAAAAAAGAATATAGAAAGAAAGATGAAAGAAAGAAGAAAGAAAGAAAGAAGAAAAAAAGAAGAAAAAAAGAAGAAAGAAGAAAGAAAGAAGAAAGAAAGAAAGAAGAAAGAAACAAGAAAGAAAGAAAGAAGAAAGAAAGAAAGAATAAAGAAAGAAGTAAGAAGTAAGAAAGAAAGAAGAAAGAAAGAAGAAAAAGAAGAAAGAAAGAAGAAAGAAAGAAGGAAGAAAGAAGAAAGAAAGAAGGAAGAAAGAAAGAATAAATAAAGAAGTAAGAAAGAAGAAAGAAAGAAGAAAGAAAGAAGAAAGAAAGAAGAAAGAAGAAAGAAAGAAAGAAGAAACAAAGAAAGAAGAACCAAAGAAGAAAGAAAGAAAGAAGAAAGAAAGAAAGAAAGAAGAAAGAAAGAAAGAAAGAAAGAAAAAGGAAGAAGAAAGAAAGAAAGAAGAAAGAAGAAAGAAAGTAAGAAGAAAAAAAGAAGAAAGAAAGAAATAAGAAAGAAAGAAAGAAGAAAGAAAGAAAGAAGAAACAAAGAAAGAAGAAACAAAGAAAGAAGAAAAAAAGAAGAAAGAAAGAAAGAAGTAAGAAAGAAGAAAGAAAGAAGAAAGAAAGAATGAGGAAAGAAAGAAAGAAGAAAGAAGAAAGAAAGAAGAAAGAAAGAAGAAACAAAGAAGAAACAACGAAGAAACAAAAAAGAAAGAAATAAATAAGAAATAAAGAAAGAAGAAAGAAAGAAAGATGGAAGAAAGAAGAAAGAAAGAAGACAGACAGTAAAAAGAAAGAAAGAAAGAAGAAAGAAAGAAAGAAGAAAGAAAGAATGAAGAAAGAAAGAAGAAAGAAAGAATGAAGAAAGAAAGAAGAAAGAATGAAGAAAGAAAGAAGTAAGAAAGAAGAAAGAATGAAGAAAGAAAGAAGAAAGAAAGAAAGAAGAAAGAAAGAGGAAAGAAAGAAGAAAAAAGAAAGAAGTAAGAAAGAATGAAAGAAGAAGAAAGAAAGAAAGAAGAAAGAAAGAAAGAAAGAAAGAAAGAAAGAAAGAAAGAAAGAAAGAAAGAAAGAAAGAAAGAAAGAATAAAGAAAGAAAGAAGAAAGAAATAAGAAAGAAAGAAGAAAGATAGAAGAAAGAAAAAGAAAGAAAGAAGAAAGAAAGAAGGAAGAAAGAAGAAAGAAAGAAGAAAGAAATTAGGAAGAAAGAAAAAAGAAAGAAAGAAAGAAGAAAGAAGAAAGAAGAAAGAAAGAAGATAGAAAAAGAAAGAAAGAAAGAAAGAAGAAAGAAAGAAGAAAGAAGTAAGAAAGAAGTAAGAAAGAAGTTAGAAAGAAGTAAGAAAGAAGCAACAAAGAAAGAAGAAAGAAAGAAGAAAGAAAGAAGAAAGAAAGAAGAAAGAAAGAAGAAAGAATGAAGAAAGAAAGAAGACAGAAAGGAAGAAAGAAAGAAAAAAGAATATAGAAAGAAAGATGAAAGAAAGAAGAAAGAAAGAAAGTTGAAAGAAAGAAGAAAGAAAGAAAGAAAGTAGGAAGAAAGAAGGAAGAAAGAAAGAAGGAAGAAAGAAGGAAAAAGAATAAAGAAAGAAAAAAGTAAGAAGAAAGAGAGAAAGAAGAAAGAAAGAAGAAACAAAGAAGAAAGAAGAAAGAAAGAAGAAAGAAAGAAAGAAGAAAGAAGAAAGAAAGAAGAAAGAAAGAAGAAAGAAAGAAAGAAGAGAGAAAGAAGGAAGAAAGAAAGAAGAAAGAAAGAAGAAAGAAAGAAGAAAGAAAGAAGAAAGAATGAAGAAAGAAAGAAGAAAGAAAGAAGAAAGAAAGGAGAAAGAAAGAAGAGAAAAGTAAGAAAGAAAGAAGAGAGAAAGAAGAAATAAAGAAGAAAAAAAGAAGAAACAAAGAAAGAAAGAAGAAAAAAAGAAGAAACAAAGAAAGAAAGAAGAAAGAAAGAAAGAAGAAAGAAGAAAGAAAGAAGAAAGAAAGAAGAATGAAAGAAAGAAGAAAGAAGAAAGAAAGAAGGAAAAAAGAAGAATGAAAGAAAGAAATTAAGAAGAAAGAAAGAAGAAAGAAAGAAAGAAGAGAGAAAGAAGGAAGAAAGAAATAAGAAAGAAGAAGTAAAAAAGAAGAAATAAGAAAGAAAGTAGAAAAAAAGAAGAAAGAAGAGAAAAGTTAGAAAAAAAGAAGAAAGAAAGAAGAAAGAAAGAAAGAAGAAAGAAGACTGAAAAAAGAAAGAAAGAAGAAAGAAAGAAGAAAGAAAGAAATAACAAAGAAGAAGTAAGAAAGAAGTAAGAAAGTATTAAGAAAGAAGGAAGAAAGAAAGAAGGAAAAAAGAAGAATGAAGAAAGAGTGTAGAAAGAAGAAAGAATGAAGAAAGAAAGAAGAAAGAATAAAAAAAAAGAAGTAAGAAAGAAAGAAGGAAGAAAGAAGAAAGAAAGAAGAAAAAAAGAAGAAACAAAGAAAGAAAGAAGAAAGAAAGAAAGAAGAAAGAAGAAAGAAAGAAGAATGAAAGAAAGAAATTAAGAAGAAAGAAAGAAGGAAAAAAGAAGAATGAAAGAAAGAAATTAAGAAGAAAGAAGAAAGAAAGAAAGAAGAGAGAAAGAAGGAAGAAAGAAAGAAGAAAGAAAGAAGAAAAAATGAAGAAAGAAAGACTGAAGAAATAAAGAAAGAAGAAATAAAGAAGAAAGAAAGAAGAAAGAAAGAAGAAAGAAAGACGAAAGAAAGAAGTAAGAAAGAATAAAGAAAGAAAGGAATAACGAAGAAAGAAAGAAGAAAGAGAGAAAGAAGAAAGAAAGAAGAAAGAAGAAAGAAAGAAAGAAGAAAGAAAGAAAGAAGAAAGAAAGAAAGAAAGAAGAAAGAAAGAAGAAAGGAAGAAGAAAGAAATAAAGAAGAAAGAAGTAAGAAAGACAGAAGAAAGAAGTAAGAAAGAAAGAAGTAAGTTGTAAGAAAGAAGTAAGAAGAAAGAAAGAAAGAAGAAAGAAAGAAAAGAAGTAAGAAAGAAGAAAGAAAGAAGAAAGAAAGAAGAAAGAAAGAAGAAAGAAAGAAACAAGAAAGAAAGAAAGAAGAAAGAAAGAAGAAAGAAAGAAAGAATAAAGAAAGAAGTAAGAAAGAAGTAAGAAAGAAAGAATAAAGAAAGAAGAAAGAAAGAAGAAAGAAAGAAAGAAAAAAGAAAGAAGTAAGAAAGAAGAAATAAAGAAGAAAGAAAGAAGAAAGAAAGAAGAAAGAAAGAAGAAAGAAAGAAAGAAGAAAGAAAGAAGAAAGAAGAAAGAAAGAAAGAAGAAAGAAAGAAAGAAGAAAGAAAGAAAGAAAGAAGAAAGAAAGAAGAAAGGAAGAAGAAAGAAAGAAGAAAGAAAGAAAGAGGAAAGAGAGAAAGAAGAAAGAAAGAAGAAAGAAAGAAAGAAGAAAGAAAGAGAGAAGAAAGAAAGAAAGAAGAAAGAAAGAAAGAAGAAAGAAAGAAGAAAGAAAGAAGAAAGAAAGAAGAAAGAAGAAAGAAAGAAGAAAGAAAGAAGAAAGGAAGAAGAAAGAAAGAATAAGAAATAAAGAAAGAAGAAAGAAAGAAGACAGACAGTAGAAAGAAAGAAAGAAGAAAGAAAGAAAGAAGAAAGAAAGAAATAAAGAAGAAAGAAAGAATGAAGAAAGAAAGAAGAAAGAAAGAAAAAAATAAAGGAGAAAGAAAGAAGAAAGATAGAAGAAAGAAAAAGAAAGAAAGAAGAAAGAAAGAAAGAAAAAAGAAAGAAGAATGAAAGAAAGAAATTAAGAAGAAAGAAAGAAGGAAAAAAGAAGAATGAAAGAAAGAAATTAAGAAGAAAGAAGAAAGAAGAAAGAAGAGAGAAAGAAGGAAGAAAGAAAGAAGAAAGAAAGAAGAAAAAATGAAGAAAGAAAGACTGAAGAAAGAAAGAAAGAAGAAATAAAGAAGAAAGAAAGAAGAAGAAAGACGAAAGAAAGAAGAAAGAAAGAAGAAAGAGAGAAAGAGTGAAAGAAGAAAGAAACAAGAAGAAAGAAGAAAGAAAGAAGTAAGAAAGAAGAAAGAAAGAAAGGAATAAAGAAGAAAGAAAGAAGAAAGAGAGAAAGAAGAAAGAAAGAAGAAAGAAGAAAGAAGAAGAGAAAGAAAAGAAAGAAGAAAGAAAGAAAGAAGAAAGAAAGAAGAAAGAAAGAAGAAAGAAAGAAGAAAGAAAGAAGAAAGAAAGAAACAAGAAAGAAAGAAAGAAGAAAGAAAGAAGAAAGAAAGAAAGAATAAAGAAAGAAGTAAGAAAGAAGTAAGAAAGAAAGAAGAAAGAAAGAAGAAAGAAAGAAGAAAGAAGAAAGAAAAAGAAAGAAGTAAGAAAGAAGAAATAAAGAAGAAAGAAAGAAGAAAGAAAGAAGAAGAAAGAAGAAGAAGAAGAGAAAGAGAAAGAAGAAAGAAGAAGAAAGAAAGAAGAAAGAAAGAAAGAGGAAAGAGAGAAAGAAGAAAAGAAAGAAGAAAGAAAGAAAGAAGAAGAAAGAGAGAAGAAGAAAGAAAGAAGAAGAAAGAAAGAAGAAAGAAAGAAGGTAGAAAGAAGAAAGAAAGAAAGAAGACAGACAGTAGAAAGAAAGAAAGAAGAAAGAAAGAAAGAAGAAAGAAAGAAAGAAAGAAGAAAGTAAGAATGAAGAAAGAAAGAAGAAAGAAGAAAGAAAGTAAGAAGAAGGAAAGAAATAAGAAAGAAAGAATAAAGAAGAAAGAAAGAAGAAAGAAAGAAGAAAGAAAGTAGGAAGAAAGAAAGAAGAAAGAAAGAAAGAAGAAAGAAGAAGAAAGAAAGAAGAAAGAAAGAAAGAATAAAGAAGGAAGAAAGAAGAAAGAAAGAACGAAGAAAGAAAGAAAAAATAAGAAATAAAGAAGAAAGAAATGAGGAAGAAAGAAAGAAGAAGAAGAAAGAAGAAAGAAAGCAAGAAGAAAGAAAGAAGAAAGAAGAAAGAAAGAAAGAAGAAAGAAGAAAGAAAGAAGAAAGAAGGAAGAATGAAGAAAGAAAGAAAGAAGAAAGAGAAAGAGAGAAGAAAGAGAGAAGAAAGAAAGAAGAAAGAAAGAAGAAAGAAAGACAGAAGAAGAAGAAAAGAAGAATGAAGAAGAAAGAAGGAAGAAAGAAAAAAAAAGCAAGAAGAAAGAAAGAAGAAAGAAGAAAGAAGAAAGAAGAAAGAAGAAAGAAGAAAGAAGAAAGAAGAAAGAAGAAAGAAGAAAGAAGAAAGAAGAAAGAAGAAAGAAAGAAGAAAGAAAGAAAGAAGAAAGAAGAAAGAAAGAAGATAGAAAAAGAAAGAAAGAAAGAAAGAAGAAAGAAGAAAGAAGAAAGAAGAAAGAAGATAGAAGAAATAAAGAAGAAAGAAGAGAAAGGAAGAATAAAGAAGAAAGAAGAAAGAAAGAAAGAAGAAAGAAAGAAAGAAGAAAGAAGAAGAAAGAAGTAAGAAAGAAAGAAGAAAGAAGAAAGAAAGAAGAAAGATGTAAGAAAGAAAGAGAAAGAAAGAAGATGAAAGGAGAAGAAAGGAAGAAGAAAGGAAGAAAAAAGGAAGAATAAAGAAAGAAAGAAAGAAAGAAAGAAAGAAGAATGAAAGAAGAAAGAAAGAAAGAAGAAAGAGAGAAAGAAGAAAGAAGAAAAGAAGAAAGAGAAAGAAAGAATTAAGAAAGAAAGAAGAAAGAAGTAAGAAAGAAAGAAGAAAGAAAGAGAAAGAAAGAAGAAAGAAGAAGAAAGAAAGGGAGAAGAAAGGAAGAAGAAAGGAAGAAGAAAGTAAGAATAAAGAAAGGAGAAAGAAGAAGAAAGAAAGAAGTAAGAAAGTAGAATAAAAGAAAAAAGAAAGAAAGAAGAAAGAAATAGAAGAAGTAAGAAAGAAGAAGTAAGAAAGAAGAAGAAAGAAGAAGAAAGAAGAAAGAAGAAGAGAAAGAAAAAGAAAGAAAGAAGAAAGAAAGAAGAAAAAAGAAAGAAAGAAGAAAGAATAAGAAAGAAGTAAGAAAGAAAGAAGTAAGAAGAAAGAAGAAAGAAGAAAGAAAGAAGAAAGAAGAAAGAAGAAAGAAAGAGAAAGAAAGAAGAAAGAAAGAAGAAAGAAAGGAGAAAGAAAGAAGAAAGAAAGAATAAAGAAGAAAGAAAGAAGTCAGAAAGAAAGAAGAAAGAAGGAAGGAAGAAAGAAAAAAGAAAGAAGAAAGAAAGAATGAAGAAAGAAAGAAGAAATAAAGAAGAAAGAAAGAAGAAAGAAAGAAGAAAGAAAGAAAAAGAAAGAAAGAAGAAAGAAAGAATGAAGAAAGAAAGAAGAAAGAAAGAAGAAAGTAATAACAAAGAAGTAAGAAAGAAAGAAGTAAGAAAGAAAGAAGAAGGAAAGAAGAAAGAAGAAAGAAGAAGAAAGAAGAAAGTAAGAAGTAAGAAAGAAGTAAAAAGAAGGAAGAAACAAGTAAGAAAGAAGTAAGAAAGAAGTAAGAAAGAAGAAAGAAAGAAGGTAAAAAGAAGGAAGAAACAAGTAAGAAAGTAGTTAGAAAGAAGTAGGAAAGAAAACAGAAAGAAAGACGAAAGAAAGAGGAGAGAAAGAAGAAAGAAGAAGAAAGAAATTAGAAAGAAAGAAAGAAGAAAGAAAGAAAGAAGAAAGAAGTAAGAAAAGAAGTAAGAAAGAAGTAAGAAAGAAGAAAGAAAGAAGAAAGAAGTAAGAGAGATATAAGAAAGAAAGAAGAAAGAAAGAAGAAAGAAAGAAAGAAAGAAATTGAGAAAGAAGATAGAAAGAAGAAAGAAGAAAGAAAGAAGAAAGAAAGAAGAAACAAAGAGAAAGAAAGAATAAAAGAAGAAAGAAAGAATGAAAGAAGAAAGAAAAAAGAAAGAAGGAAGCAAGATGAAAGAAAGAAGAAAGAAAGAAGAAAGAAAGAAGTAAGAAAGAAGTAAGAATAAGGTAAGAAAGAAGAAAGGAAGAAGAAAGGAAGATTAAAGAAAGAAGAAAGAGAGAAGACAGAAAGAAGAAAAAAGAAAGAAAGAAGAAAGAAAGAAGAAAGAAAGGAGAAAGAAAGAAAGAAGAAGAAAGAAAGAAAGAAGAAGAAGAAAGAAAGAAGAAAGAAAAAGAAAGGAAGAAGAAAGGAAGAATAAAGAAAGAAGAAAGAAAGAAGAAAGAAAGAAGAAAGAAAGAAAGAAGAAAGAAGGAGAAAAAAAAAAGAAAGAAAGAAGAAAGAAGAAAGAAATAAGAAATAAGTAAGAAAGAAAGTAGTAATAAAGAAAGAAGAAAGAAGAAAGAAAGAAGAAATAAGGAAGTAAGAAAAAAGTAAGAAAGAAAGAAGAAAGAAAGAAATAAATAAGAAAGAGAGAAGAAAGAAATAAGAAAGAAAGAAAGAAGAAAGAAAGAATAAAAATGAAGGAAGAAAGAAATAAGAAAGAAAGAGAAAGAAAGAATAAAAATGAAGAAGAAAGAAGAAGAAGAAAGAAAGAAGAAAGAAGAAGAAAGAAAGAAGAAAGAAAGAAAGAAAGAAGAAAGAAGAAAGAAGAAAGAAGAAAGAAAGAAGAAAGAAGAAAGAAGAAAGAAAGAAAGAGGACAGAAAGAAAGATGAAAGAAAGAAGAATGAAAAAAGAAAGAAAGAAAGGAGAAAGAAAGAAAGAAGAGAGAAAGAAAGAAGAAAGAAGAAAGAAAGAAAGAAAGAAAGAAGAAAGAAAGAAGAAGAGAGAAGAAAGAAAGAAGAAAGAGAGAAGAAAGAGAGAAGAAAGAAAGAAGAAGGAAGAAAGAAGAAAGAAGAAAGAAGAAAGAAGAAAGAAGAAAGAAGAAAGAAGAAAGAAGAAAGAAGAAAGAAGAAAGAAGAAAGAAGAAAGAAGAAAGAAGAAAGAAGAAAGAAACAAGAAGAAGTGAGAAAGAAAGAAGACAGAAAGAAAGAAGAAAGAAGGCAGAAAGAAAGAAAGAAAGAAGATAGAAAGAAGAAGAGAGAAGAAAGAAAGAAGAAAGAAGAAAGAAGAAAGAAGAAAAAAAGAAAAAAGAAGAAAGAAGAAGAAGAAAGAAGAAAGAAAGAAGAAAGAAAGAAAGAAGAAAGAAAGAAGAAAGAAAGAAGAAAGAAGAAGAAAGAAAGAAGAAAGAATGAATAAAGAAAGAATGAAGAAAGAAAGAAAGAATTAAGAATGAAAGAAAGAAGAAAGAAAGAAGAAAGAAAGAAGAAAGAAAGAAGAAAGAAAGAAGAAGGAAAGAAGAAAAAAAGAAAGAAGAAAGAAACAATAAAGAAAGAAGAAAGAAAGAAAGAAAGAAAGAAGAATGGTAGAAGAAAGAAATAAAGAAGAAAGGAAGAATGAAGAAGAAAGAAAGAAGAAGAAAGAAGAAGAAAGAAGGAAGAAAGGAAGAAGAAAGAAAGAAAGAAAGAAAGAAAGAAGAAAGAAAGAGAAAGAAAGAATAAAGAAAGAAGAAAGAAAGAAGTAAGAAAGAAGTAGAAAGAAGAAAGACAGAAGAAAGAAAGAAAGAAAGTGAGAAAGAAGATAGAAAGAACAAAGAAAGAAGAAAGTAAGAGAGAGAAAGGAAGAAGAAAGAAAGGAAGAAGAAAGAAGAAAGAAAGAAGAAAGAAAGAAGAAAGAAAGAAGAAAGAAAGAAGAAAGAAAGAGAAAGAAGTAAGAGAGAAAGAAGAAAGAAAGAAGAAAGAAAGAAGAAAGAAAGAAGAATGAAAGAAGAATGAAAGAAGAAGAAAGAAAGGAGAAAGAAAGAAAGAAGTGAGAAAGAAAGAAGAAAGAAGAAAGGAAGAAGTAAGAAAGAAAGAAGAAAGAAGTAAGAAAGAATGAAGTAAGAAAGAAGAAGAGAAAGAAAGAAGGAAAGAACGAAGAAAGAAGAAGAAAGAAGAAGAAAGAAAGATGAAGAAAGAAGAAAGAAAGAAGGAAGAAGTAAGAAAGAAAGAAAGAAGACAGAAAGAAGAAAGAAAGAAAGAATAATGAAAGAAGAAGAAAGAAAGAAGAAAGAAAGAACAAGGAAAAAAGAAAGAAGAAGAAAGAAAAAGAAAGAAGAAAGAAAGAAAGAAGATAGAAAAGAAGAAAGAAAGAAGAAAGAAAGAAAGAAGAAAAAAGAAGAAACAAAGAAGAAACAAAGAAAAAAGAAAGAATGAAGAAGAAAGAAAGAAGAAGATGAAGAAAGAAAGAAGAAAGAAAGGCGAATGAAAGAAAGAAATTAAGATGAAAGAAAGAAAGAAGAAAGAAGGAAGAAAGAAAGAAGAAAGAAAGAATGAAGAAAGAAACGAAGAAGAAATAAAAAGACAGAAAGAAGATAGAAAGAAGTAAGAAAGAATTAAGAAAGAAAGAAGAAAGAAAGAAGAAGAATGAATAAAGAAAGATCAAAGAAAGAAATAAGAAGAAAGAAAGAAGTAAGAAAGAAGTAACAAAGAAGTAAGAAACAAGGAAGAAAGAAGTAAGAAAGAAGTAAGAAAGAAAGAAGACAGAAAGAAGAAGAAAGAAAGAATAATGAAAGAAGAAGAAAGAAAGAAGAAGAAAGAACAAGGAAAAAGAAAGAAAGAAGAAAGAAAAAAGAAAGAAAGAAGAAAGAAAGAAGAAAGAAATTAGAAAGAAAGAAGAAGAAAGAAGTAAGAAAGAAGTAAGAAAGAAAGAAGAAAGAAAGTAGAAGAAAGAAGAAGAAAGAAGAAGAAAGAAAGAAGAAAGAGAAAGAAGAAAAAGAAAGAAGAAGAAAGAAAGAAAGAAGAAAGAAGAAAGAAGAAAGAAAAAAAGAAGAAAGAAGAAAGAGAAAGAATGAAGAAGAGAGAAAGAAGGAAGAAAGGAAGAAGAAAGAAAGAACAAAGAAAGAATGAAGAAAGAACGAAGAAGAAATAAAAAGAAAGAAAGAAGTAAGAAAGAAGTAAGAAAGAATTAAGAAAGAAAGAACAAACGAAGAGATGAAAGAAGAAGAAAGAAAGAAGAAAAAGAGAAAGAAGAAGAAAGAGAAAGAAATAAGAAAGAAAGAAGAAAGAAAGAAAGAAAGAAAAAGCTAGCAGAAAGAAAGAAGAAAGAAAAAAGAAAGAAGAAAGAAGAACGAAGGAAGAAAGAAGAAAGAAGAAAGAAGAACAGAGAAAGAAGAAAGAAAGAAAGAAGAAGAAAGAAGAAAGAAAAAAGAAAGAAAGAAGATGAAAGAAGAAAGAAAGAATAAAGAAAGAAGAAAGAAAGAAAGAAGAAGTAAAGAAAGAAGAAGAAAGAAGAAAGAAAGAAAGAAGAAAGGAAGAATGAAGAGAGAAAGAAAGAAGAAAGAAAGAAAGAAGAAAGAAGAAGAAAGAAAGAAGAAAGAAGTAAGAAGAAAGAAGAAAGAAGAAAGAAAGAAGAGAGAAAGAAGAAAGAAAGAAGAAGAAAGAAGGAAAGAAGAAAGAAAGAAAGAAAGAAGAAAGAAAGTAGAAAGAAAGAAGAAAGAGAGAAAGTAGAATAAAGAAGAAAGAAATACGAAAGAAAGAAGAAAGAGAGAAGAAGAAAGAAGAAAGAAGAAAGAAGAAAGAAGAAAGAAAGAAATAAGAAAGAAAGCAGAAAGAAAGAAGAATGAAAGAAAGAAGAAAGAAAGCAGAAGAGGAAATAAAGAAGAAAGAAGAAAGAAAGAAGAATGAAGAAGAAAGACAGAGAAAGAAAGAAGAAAGAAAGCAGAAAGAAAGAATAAAGTAAGAATGAAGAAAGAAAGAAAGAAGAAAGAATGAAGAAAGAAAGAAAGAAGAAAGAATGAAAGAAAGAGAAAGAAGAAGAAAGAATTAACAAAGAAGTAAGGAAAGAAGTAAGAATGAAAGAGGAAGGAAAGAAGAAAGAAAGAAAGGAGAAAGAAAGAAGAAAGAAAGAATAAAGAAGAATAAAGAAAGAAAGAAGAAAGAAAGAAGAAAGAAAGAAAGAAGAAAGGAAGAAAGAAGAAAGAAAGAAGAAAGAAAGAAGAAAGAAGTAAGAAAGAAAGAGAAAGAAGAAAGAAAGAAAGAAGAGAGAAGAAGAAAGAAAGAAAGAAGAAAGAAGGAAGAAGAAAGAAAGAAAGAAAGAAAGAAGAAAGAAAGTAGAAGAAAGAAGAAAGAGAGAAAGTAGAAATAAAGAAGAAAGAAATACGAAAGAACGAAGAAAGAGAGAAGAAAGAAAGAAAGAAAGAAGAAAGAAGGAAAGAAGAAAGAAGAATAATGAAAGAAGAAAGAAGAAGAAAAAAGAAGAAGAAAGAAATCAGAAAGAAAGAAGAAAGAAAGAAGAAAGAAAGCAGAAAGAAAGAAGAAAGTAGAAGAAAGAAGAAGTAGAAAGAAAGAAGAAAGAAAGAGAAAAAAAGAAAGAAGAAAGAAATCAGAAAGAAAGAAGAAAGAAAGAAAGAAGAAAGAAAGCAGAGAGAAAGAAGAAAGAAAGAAGAAAGAAAGAAGAAAGTAGAAAGAAAGAAGAAATAGAAAGAAAGAGAAAGAAAGAAATAAGAAAGAAAGAAGAAAGAAAGAAGAAGGAAAGAAAAAAGAAAGAAGAAAGAAGAAGTAAGAATGAAGTAACAAAGAAGTAAGAAAACAAGTAAGAAAGAAGTAAGAAAGAAGTAAGAGAGAAAGAAGAAAGAAAGAAGAAAGAAAGAAGAAAGATAGAAGAAAGAATGAAGAAAGAAAGAAGAATGAAAGAAAGAATTAAGAAGAAAGAAAGAAAGAGGAAAGAAGAAGAAAGAAAGAAGAATGAAAGAAAGAAATTAAGAGAAAGAAAAAAGAAAGAAAGAATTAAAGAAGAAAGAAGTAAGAACGAAGAAGAAAGAAAGAAGAAAGAAAGAAGAAAGAAGACAGAAGAAGAAGAAAGAAAGAAGAATGAAAGAAGAGAGAAAGAAGGAAGAAAGAAAGAAGAAAGAAAGAAGAAAGAAAGAAAGAAGAAAGAAAGAAAGAAGAAAGAAAGAAGAAAGAAGAAAGAATAAAGAAAGAAAGAAAGAAGAAATAAGTAAGAAAGAAAGAAGAAAGAAGAAGAAGAAGAAGAAGAAAGAAGAAACGAAGAAGAAAGGAAGATCAAAGAAATAAGAAAGAAAGAAAGAATGAAAGGAGAAAGGAAGAAGAAAGAAAGAAGAAAGAAAGAAAAAGAAGAAAGAAGAAAGAAAGCAAAGAAAGAAGAAAGAAAGAAAGAAGAAAGAAGAAGAAAGAAAGAAGAAGAAAGAATGAAGAAAGAAAGAAGAAAGAAAGAAAGAAGAAAGAAAGAAGAAAGAAGAAAGAAAGTAAGAGAAAGAAAGAAGGAATAAAGAATGAAAGAAGAAAGAAAGAAAGAAGAAAGAAAGAAGAAAGAAAGAAGTAAGAAAGAAGTAAGAAAGAAGTAACAAAGAAGTAGGAAACAAGTAAGAAAGAAGTAAGAAAGAAGTAAGAAAGAAAGAAGAAAGACCAAAGAAGAAGAAAGAAAGAAGGAAGAAAGAAAGGAAGAAGAAATAAAGAAAGAAAGAAGAAAGAAAGAAGAAAGAAAGAATAAAGAAAGAAGAAAGAAAGAAAAAAGAAAGAATAAAGAAAGAAGTAGAAAGAAGTCAAAAAGAAGTAAGAAAGAAGAAGAAGAAGAAAGTAAGAGAGAAGAAGGAAAGAAGAAAGAAAGAAGAAACAAAGAAGAAAGAAAGAATGAAAGAAGAAAGAAAGAAGAAAAAAGGAAGAAAGAAGAAAGAAAGAAGAAAGAAAGAAGAAAGAAGGAAGAAAGAAAGAAAGAAGAAAGAAAGAAGAAAGAAATAAGAAAGGATGAAGAAAGGAAGAAGAAAGGAAGAAGAAAGGAAGAAGAAAGGAAGAATAAAGAAGAAGAAAGAAGAAGAAAGAAGGAAGACAGAAAGAAGAAAGAAGAAAGAAGAAAGAAAGCAGAAAGAAAAAAGAAAGAAAGAAAGAATAAAGAAAGGGGAAAGAAATCAGAAAGAAAGAAGAAAGAATAAAGAAAGAAGAAAGAAAGAAGAAAGAAAGAAGAATAATGAAAGAACAAGAAAGAAAAAGTAAGAAAGAAAGAAGAAAGCAAGAGAAAGAAAGAAGAAAGAAGAAAGAAAGGAAGAAGAAAGAAAAAAGAAAGAAAGAATTAAAGAAGAAAGAAGTAAGAAAGAAGAAGAAAGAAAGAAGAAAGAAAGGATAAGAAAGAAGAAAGAACAAAAGAAGAAAGAAATAACAAAGAAGAAGTAAGAAGAATTAAGAAAGAAGTAAGAAATAAAGAAGAAAGAAGAAGAAAGAAAGAAGAAAGAAAGACAGAAGAAAGAAGAAAGAAAGAAGAATGAAAGAAGAAAGAAAGTAAAAAGAAGAAAGAAAGAAAGAAGAGAGAAAGAAGGAAGAAAGAAGAAGAAAGAAAGAATGAAGAAAGAAAGAAAGAAGAAATAAAGAAGAAAGAAAGAAGAGAGAAAGAAAAAAGAAAGAAGAAAGAAAGAAGTAAGAAAGAAGACAAAAGAAAGAAGAAAGAAGAATGAAAAAAGAACGAAAGAAGAAAGAAAGAAGAAAAGAAATAAGAAAGAAAGAAGAAATAAAAAGGAAGAAAGAAATTAGAAAGAAAGAAGAAAGAAAGAAAGAAGAAATAAGAAAGAAAGTAAGAAGAAAGACGTAAGAAAGAAAGAAGAAAGAAAGAAGAGACCAAGAAGAAAGGAAGATGAAAGAAAGAAGAAAGAAAGAAGAAAGAAAGAAGAAAGAAAGAAGAAAGAAAGAAAGAAGAAAGAAAGCAGAAAGAAAGAAGAAAGAAAGAAGAAAGAAAGAAAGAAGAAAGAAAGAAGAACGAAAGAAGAAAGAAAGAATGAAGAAGAGAAGAAAGAAGTAAGAAAGAAGTAACAAGAAGTAAGAAACAAGTAAGAAAGAAGTAAGAAAGATGTAAGAAAGAAGAAGAAAGACGAAAGAAAAAGAAAGAAAGAAGGAAGAAAGAAAGGAAGAAGAAAGAAAGAAAGAAAGAAAGAAAGAAGACAGAAAGATGAAAGAAAGAATAAAGAAAGAAGAAGAAAGAAAAAGAAAGAAGAAAGAAAGAAGTAAGAAAGAAGTAAAAAAGAAGTAAGAAGAAGAAAGAAAGTAGAAAGAAAGAAAGAAAGAGAGAAAGAATAATTAAAGAAGAAAGAAAGAAGAAGAAAGAAAGTAGAAACAAAGAAGAAAGAAAGAATGAAAGAAGAATGAAAGAAGAAAGAAGGAAGAAAGAAGAAAAAAAGAAGAAAGAAAGAAGTAAGAAAGAAGTAAGAAAGAAATAAGAAGGAAAGAAGAAAGGAAGAAGAAAGAAAGAAGAAAGAAAGAAGAAAGAAAGAAGAAAGAAAGAAAGAAGAAAGAAATAAGAAAGGCTGAAGAAAGGAAGAAGAAAGGGATAAGAAAGGAAGAAGAAAGGAAGAAGAAAGGAAGAATAAAGAAAGAAGAAAGAAGAAAGAAAGAAGAAAGAAAGAAGAAAGAAAGAAGACAGAAAGAAAGAAGAAGAAAGCAGAAGAAAGAAGAAAGCAGAAAGAAAGAAGAAAGAAAGAAGAAAGAAAGAAAGAAGAAAGAAGAATGAAAGAAGAACGAAAGAAGAAAGAAAGAATAAAGAAATAAGAAAGAAAGAAGAAATAAAAAGGAAGAAAGAAATTAGAAAGAAAGAAGAAAGTAAGTAAGAAGAAAGAAAGAAAGAAGAAAGAGAGAAAGAAGGAAGAATGAAAGAGAGAAGAAAGAAAGAAGAAGAAAGATGAAAGAAAGAAAGAAGAAAGAAAGAATAAGAAAGAAGAAAGAAGGAAAGAAGAAAGAAAGAAGAAAGAAGAAAGAAGAAAGGAAGAATGAAGAAAGAGAGAAAGAAGAAAGAAAGAAAGAAAGAAAGAAAGAAAGAAAGTGAGAAAGAAAGAAAGAACAAAGAAAGGATAAAGAAAGAAGAAAAAAAGAAAGAAGAAAGAAGAAAGAAAGAAGAAAGGAAGAATGAAGAAAGAAAGAAGTAAGAAAGAAAGAAGAAAGAAAGACGAAAGAAGAAGAAAGAAAGAAGGAAGAAAGAAAGGAAGAAGAAAGAAAGAAAGAAAGAAGAAAGAAAGAAGAAAGAAAGAAGAAAGAAAGAGAAAGAAAGAATGAAAGAAGAAAGAAAGAATAAAGAAGAAAGAAAGAAGAAAGAAAGAAGTAAGAAAGAAGTAAGAGAGAAATAAGAAAGAAAGAAGAAAGAAAGAAGAAAGAAAGAAGAAACAAAGAAGTAAGAAAGAAGTATGAAAGAAGTTAGAAAGAAAGAAGTAAGAAAGAAGAACGAAAGAAGAAAGAAAGAAGAAAGAAAAGAAAGAAAAAGAAAGAAGAAAGAAATAAGAAAGGAAGACAGAGAAGAAGAAAGGAATAAGAAAGGAAGAAGAAGGAAGAGAAAGGAAGAATAAAGAAAGAAGAAAGTAAGAGAAAGAAATAATGAAGAAAGAAAGAAGAAAGAAAAAAAGAAGGAAGAAAGAAAGAACAAAGAAAGAAGAAAGAAAGTAGAAAGAGAGAAAGAAGAAACAAAGAGAAAGAAAGACGAAAGAAAGAAGAAAGAAGGAAAGAAGAAAGAAAGCAGAAAGAAAGAAGAAAGAAAGAAAGAATAAAGAAAGGGGAAAGAAAGCAGAAAGAAAGAAGAAAGAAGAAAGAAAGAAGAAAGAAAGGAGAAAGAAAGAAAGAAGAAAGAAGAAAGAAGAAAAAAGAAGTAAGAAAGAAAGAAGAAAGAAAGAAAAAAGAAAGAAAGAAGAATGAAAGAAGAAAGAAGAATGAAAGAAGAACGAAAGAAAGAAAGAAGAAATAAAGCTAGACAGAGAGAAAGTAGAAAGACAAGAAGAAAGAAAGACGAAAGAAAGAAGAAAGAATGAAGAAGAAGAAAGAAAGAAGTAAAAAAGAAAGAAGAAATAAAGAAGAGAGAAGAAGAAAGAAAGAAGACAGAAAGAAAGAATAAAGAAAGGAGAAAGAAAGCAGAAAGAAAAAGAAAGAAGAAAGAAAGAAGAAAGAAAGAATGAAGAAAGAAAGAATGAAGAAAGAATAAAGAAGAAAGAAAGAAGAAAGAAAGAAGAAAGAAAGAAGAAAGAAAGAAAAAAGAAAGAAGAAAGAAAGAAGTAAGAAAGAACTAAAAAAGAAGTAGAAAGTAGTAAGAAAGAAGTAAGAAAGAAAGAAGAAAGAAAGATGAAAGAAAGAAGAAAGATAGAAGAAAAAAGAAGGAATAAGAAAAGAAGAAGAAAGAAAGAAAGAAGAAAGAAAGAAGAAAGCAAGAAAGAAGAAAGAAGACAGAAAGAAAAAAGAAAGAAGAAAGAAAGAAGTTAGAATGTAATAACAAGTAAGAAAGAAGAAAGAAACAAGAAAGAAAGAAAGACAGAAAGAAGATAGAAAGAAGAAAGAAAGAAGAAAGAAAGAGAGGAGGAAGAAAGAAGAAGAAAGAAGAAGGAACAAAGAAGAAAGAAAGAATGAAAGAAAAAGAAAGAAGAAAGAAGGAAGAAAGAAAGAAGAAAGAAGTAAGAAAGAAGAAAGAAAGAAGTAAGAAAGAAAGAAGAAAGAAAGAAGAAAGAAGAAAGAAAGAAAAAGAAGTAAGAAAGAAAGAAGAAAGAAAGAAAAAAGAAAGAAAGAAGAATGAAAGAAGAAAGAAGAATGAAAGAAGAACGAAAGAAAGAAAGAAGAAATAAAGTAGAAAGAGAGAAAGTAGAAAGAAAGAAGAAAGAAAGACGAAAGAAGAAGAAAGAATGAAGAAAGAAGAAAGAAAGAAGTAAAAAGAAAGAAGAAATAAAGAAGAGAGAAAGAAGAAAGAAAGAAGACAGAAAGAAAGAATAAAGAAAGGAGAAAGAAAGCAGAAAGAAAAAGAAAGAAGGAAGAAGAAGAAGAAAGAAAGAAGAAAAGAAGAATGAAGAAAGAAAGAATGAAGAAAGAATAAAGAAGAAAGAAAGAAGAAAGAAAGAAGTAAGAAAGAACTAAAAAGAAGTAAGAAAGTAGTAAGAAAGAAGTAAGAAAGAAAGAAGAAAGAAAGATGAAAGAAAGAAGAAAGATAGAAGAAAAAAAGAAGAGAATAAAGAAAGAAGAAGAAAGAAAGAAAGAAAGAAGAAAGAAAGAAGAAAGAAGAAAGAGAAAGAAGAAAGAAAGAAAAAGAAAGAAGAAAGAAAGAAGTTAGAATGTAATAACAAGTAAGAAAGAAGAAAGAAACAAGAAAGAAAGAAAGACAGAAAGAAGATAGAAAGAAGAAAGAAAAAAAGAAGAAAGAAAGAGAGGAGGAAGAAAGAAGAACAAAGAAGAAGGAACAAAGAAGAAAGAAATAATGAAAGAAAAAAGGAAAGAAGAAAGAAGGAAGAAAGAAAGAAGAAAGAAGTAAGAAAGAAGAAAGAAAGAAGTAAGAAAGAAAGAAGAAAGAAAGAAGAAAGAAGAAAGAAAGAAGAAAGGAAGAATGAAGAAGAAAGAAGTAAGAAAGAAAGAAGAAAGAAAGACGAAAGAAGAAGAAAGAAAGAAGGAAGAAAGAAAGGAAGAAGAAAGAAAGAAAGAAAGAAGAAAGAAAGAAGAAAGAAAGAAGAAGAAAGAATGAAAGAAGAAAGAAAGAATAAAGAAGAAAGAAAGAAGAAAGAAAGAAGTAAGAAAGAAGTAAGAGAGAAATAAGAAGAAAGAAGAAAGAAAGAAGAAAGAAAGAAGAAACAAAGAAGTAAGAAAGAAGTATGAAAGAAGTTAGAAAGAAAGAAGTAAGAAAGAAGAACGAAAGAAGAAAGAAAGAAGAAAGAAAGAAAGAAAAAAGAAAGAAGAAAGAAATAAGAAAGGAAGACAGAGGAAGAAGAAAGGAATAAGAAAGGAAGAAGAAAGGAAGAAGAAAGGAAGAATAAAGAAGAAGAAAGTAAGAAGAAAGAAATAATGAAGAAAGAAAGAAGAAAGAAAAAAAGAAGGAAGAAAGAAAGAACAAAGAAAGAAGAAAGAAAGTAGAAAGAGAGAAAGAAGAAACAAAGAAGAAAGAAAGACGAAAGAAAGAAGAAAGAAGGAAAGAAGAAAGAAAGCAGAAAGAAAGAAGAAAGAAAGAAAGAATAAAGAAAGGGGAAAGAAAGCAGAAAGAAAGAAGAAAGAAGAAAGAAAGAAGAAGAAAGGAGAAAGAAAGAAGAAGAAAGAAGAAAGAAAGAAAAAAGAAGTAGAAAGAAAGAAGAAAGAAAGAAAAAAGAAAGAAAGAAGAATGAAAGAAGAAAGAAGAATGAAAGAAGAACGAAAGAAAGAAAGAAGAAATAAAGTAGAAAGAGAGAAAGTAGAAAGAAAGAAGAAAGAAAGACGAAAGAAAGAAGAAAGAATGAAGAAAGAAGAAAGAAAGAAGTAAAAAAGAAAGAAGAAATAAAGAAGAGAGAAAGAAGAAAGAAAGAAGACAGAAAGAAAGAATAAAGAAAGGAGAAAGAAAGCAGAAAGAAAAAAGAAAGAAGAAAGAAAGAAGAAAGAAAGAATGAAGAAAGAAAGAATGAAGAAAGATAAAGAAGAAGAAAGAAGAAAGAAAGAAGAAAGAAAGAAGAAAGAAAGAAAAAAGAAAGAGAAAGAAAGAAGTAAGAAAGAACTAAAAAAGAAGTAAGAAAGTAGTAAGAAAGAAGTAAGAAAGAAAGAAGAAAGAAAGATGAAAGAAAGAAGAAAGATAGAAGAAAAAAAGAAGGAATAAAGAAAAGAAGAAGAAAGAAAGAAAGAAGAAAGAAAGAAGAAAGAAAGAAAGAAGAAAGAAGACAGAAAGAAAAAGAAAGAAGAAAGAAAGAAGTTAGAATGTAATAACAAGTAAGAAAGAAGAAAGAAACAAGAAAGAAAGAAAGACAGAAAGAAGATAGAAAGAAGAAAGAAAGAAGAAAGAAAGAGAGGAGGAAGAAAGAAGAAGAAAGAAGAAGGAACAAAGAAGAAAGAAAGAATGAAAGAAAAAGAAAGAAGAAAGAAGGAAGAAAGAAAGAAGAAAGAAGTAAGAAAGAAGAAAGAAAGAAGTAAGAAAGAAAGAAGAAAGAAAGAAGAAAGAAGAAAGAAAGAAAAAAGAAGTAAGAAAGAAAGAAGAAAGAAAGAAAAAAGAAAGAAAGAAGAATGAAAGAAGAAAGAAGAATGAAAGAAGAACGAAAGAAAGAAAGAAGAAATAAAGTAGAAAGAGAGAAGTAGAAAGAAAGAAGAAAGAAGACGAAGAAAGAAGAAAGAATGAAGAAAGAAGAAAGAAAGAAGTTAAAAAGAAAGAAGAAATAAAGAAGAGAGAAAGAAGAAAGAAAGAAGACAGAAAGAAAGAATAAAGAAAGGAGAAAGAAAGCAGAAAGAAAAAGAAAGAAGAAAGAAAGAAGAAAGAAAGAATGAAGAAAGAAAGAATGAAGAAAGAATAAAGAAGAAAGAAAGAAGAAAGAAAGAAGAAAGAAAGAAGAAGAAAGAAAAAGAAAGAAGAAGAAGAAGTAAGAAAGAACTAAAAAAGAAGTAAGAAAGTAGTAAGAAAGAAGTAAGAAAGAAAGAAGAAAGAAAGATGAAAGAAAGAAGAAAGATAGAAGAAAAAAAGAAGGAATAAAGAAAAGAAGAAGAAAGAAAGAAAGAAGAAAGAAAGAAGAAAGAAAGAAAGAAGAAAGAAGACAGAAAGAAAAAAGAAAGAAGAAAGAAAGAAGTTAGAATGTAATAACAAGTAAGAAAGAAGAAAGAAACAAGAAAGAAAGAAAGACAGAAAGAAGATAGAAAGAAGAAAGAAAGAAGAAAGAAAGAGAGGAGGAAGAAAGAAGAAGAAAGAAGAAGGAACAAAGAAGAAAGAAAGAATGAAAGAAAAAAGAAAGAAGAAAGAAGGAAGAAGAAAGAAGAAAGAAGTAAGAAAGAAGAAAGAAAGAAGTAAGAAAGAAAGAAGAAGAAAGAAGAAAGAAGAAAGAAAGAAAAAAGAAGTAAGAAAGAAAGAAGAAAGAAAGAAAAAAGAAAGAAAGAAGAATGAAAGAAGAAAGAAGAATGAAAGAAGAACGAAAGAAAGAAAGAAGAAATAAAGTAGAAAGAGAGAAAGTAGAAGAAAGAAGAAAGAAAGACGAAAGAAAGAAGAAAGAATGAAGAAAGAAGAAAGAAAGAAGTAAAAGAAAGAAGAAATAAAGAAGAGAGAAAGAAGAAAGAAAGAAGACAGAAAGAAGAATAAAGAAAGGAGAAGAAAGCAGAAGAAAAAAGAAGAAGAAAGAAAGAAGAAAGAAAGAAAGAAGAAAAGAAGAATGAAGAAAGAAAGAATGAAGAAAGAATAAAGAAGAAAGAAAGAAGAAAGAAAGAAGAAAGAAAGAAGAAAGAAAGAAAAAGACAGAAAAAAGAAAGAAGAAAGAAAGAAGTAAGAAAGAACTAAAAAAGAAGTAAGAAAGTAGTAAGAAAGAAGTAAGAAGAAAGAAGAAAGAAAGAGAAAGAAAGAAGAAAGATTAGAAGAAAAAAGAAGGAATAAAGAAAAGAAGAAGAAAGAAAGAAAGAAAGAAGAAAGAAAGAAAGAAAGAAAGAAGAAAGAAGAAAGAAAGAAAAAAGAAAGAAGAAAGAAAGAAGTTAGAATGTAATAACAAGTAAGAAGAAGAAAGAAACAAGAAAGAAAGAAAGACAGAAAGAAGATAGAAAGAAGAAAGAAAGAAGAAAGAAAGAGAGGAGGAAGAAAGAAGAACAAAGAAGAAGGAACAAAGAAGAAAGAAATAATGAAAGAAAAAGGAAAGAAGAAAGAAGGAAGAAAGAAAGAAGAAAGAAGTAAGAAAGAAGAAAGAAAGAAGTAAGAAAGAAAGAAGAAAGAAAGAAGAAAGAAGAAAGAAAGAACGAAGAAAAAAGGAAGAAAGAAAGAAGAAAGAAAGAGAGAAGAAAGAAAGAAGAAAGTAAGAAAGAAGAAAGAAAGAAGAAAGAAAGAAAGAAGAAGAAAGAAGAAAGAAAGAAGAAAGAAAGAAGAAAGAAAGAAGAAAGAAAGAAGAAAGAAGAAGAAAAAAAGAAGAAAGAAAGAAGAAACAAAGAAGAAAGAAAGAATGAAAGAAGAAGGAGAGAGGAAAGAAAGAAGAAAGAAAGAAGTAAGAAAGAAGTAAGAAAGACGTAAGAAAAAGTAAGAAAGAAAGAAGAAAGAAAGAAGTAAGAAAGAAAGAAGAAAGAAAGAACAAAGCAAGTAGAAAGAAAGAAAAAGGAAAGAAGAAAGAAAGAAGAAAGAAAGAAGAAAGAAGTAAGAAAGAAAGAACAAAGAAAGAAGAAAGAAAGAAGAAAGAAGAAAGAGAGAAGAAAGAAATAAAGAAAAAGAAAGAAGAAAGAAAGAAGAATGAAGAAAGAATTTAAGAAGAAGAAAGAAAGAGAAAGAAAGAAGAAAGAAGTAATTAGAAAGAAGTAAGAAGTAAGAAAGGAAGAAGTAAGGTGTAAGAAAGAAGTAAGAAAAAAGTAAGAAAGAAGTTAAGAAAGAAAGAAGAGAGAAAGAATAAGAAAGAAGAAAGAAAGAAAGAAGAAAGAAAGAAGAAGGAAAGAAGAAAGAAAGAAAGCAGAAAGAATGAAAGAAGAAAGAAAGAGGAAAGAAAGAAAGAAGAAGGAAGAAAGAAAGAACTAAGAAAGAAAGAAGAAGAAGAAAGAAAGAAGAAAGATGTAAGAAAGAAAGAAGAAAGAAAGAAGAAAGAAAGAAAGAAAGAAAGAAAGAAAGAAAGAAAGAAAGAAAGAAAGAAAGAAAGAAAGAAAGAAAGAAAGAAAGAAAGAAAGAAAGAGAGCGAAATAAAGAAGAAAGAAAGCAGAAAGAAAGAAGAAAGAAAGAGAAGAAGAAAGAAGAAAGAAAAGAAGAAAGAAAGAAGAAAGAAAGAAGAAAGAAAGAAAAAAGAAAGAAGAAAGAAAGAAGTAAGAAAGAAGTAAGAAAGAAGAAAGAAGAACGAGAGTAGAAAGAAATAAAGAAGAAAGAAAGAAGAAAGAAAGAAGAATAAATAAAGAAATTAAGAAGAAAGAAAGAAGAAGAAAGGAAAGAGAAGAAAGAAAGAAAGAAGAGAGAAAGAAGAAAGAAAGAAAGAAGAAGTATAAAGGAAGAAGTAAGGTGTAAGAAAGGTAGTAAGAAAGAAAGAAGAAAGAAAGAAGAAAGAAAGAAGAAAGAAAGAAGAAAGAAAGAAGAAAGAAAGAAGAAAGAAATAAGTAAGAAAGAAGTAACAAAAAACTAAGAAAGAAGAAGAAAGAAGAAAGAAAGAAGAAAAAGAGAAAGAAGATAGAAAGAAGAAAGAAGAAAGTAAGAGAGAAGAGAAGAAGAAAGAAAGAAGAAACAAAGAGAAAGAAGAATGATAGAAAGAAATAAAGAAGATAGAAGGAAGAAAGAAGAAACAAAGAAGAAAGAAAGAAGTAAGAAAGAAAGAAGAAAGAAAGAAGAAACAAAGAAGAAAGAAAGAATGATAGAAGAAAGAAAGAAGATAGAAGGAAGAAAGAAGAAAGAAAGAAGAAAGAAAGAAGTAGAAAGAAAGTAGAAAGAAGAAAAAGAAAGAAGTAGAAAGAAAGAAGTTATAAAGAGCTAAGGAAAGAAA
>NW_027043661.1:0-56766 GCF_036013475.1 Columba livia | reverse complement strand
TTTCTTATTTCTTTCTTTCTTCATTCTTTCTTCGTTCTTTCTTTCTTCTTTCTTTCTTCTTTATTTCATTCTTTCTTACTGCTTTCTTTCTTCTTTCTTTCTTTTTTCTTTCTTTCTTTTTTCTTCTTTCTTTCTGCTTTCTTTCTTTCTTCTTTCTTTCTTTCTTCTTTCTTTCTGCACTCTTTCTAATTTCTTTCTTACTTCTTTCTTTCTTCTTTCTTACTTCTTTCTTTAATCTTTCTTTCTTCTTTCTTTCTTCTTTCTTCTTTCTTTCTTCTTTCTTTCTTTCTTCTTTCTTTCTTCATTTTTTATTCTTTCTTTCTTCTTTCTTTCTTCTTTCTCTCTTCTTTCTTTCTTTCTTCTTTCTTTTATTCTTCTCTCTTTCTTATTTTTTTCTTCTTTATTTCTTCTTTCTTTTTTCATTCCTTCTTTCTTCTTTCTTACTTCTTTCTTTCTTTCTTTCTTCTTTCTTTCTTCTTTCTTTCTTCTTTCTTTCTTTCTTCTTTCTTTCTTCTTTCTTTCTTACTTCTTTCTTAGTTCTTTATTTCTTCTTTCTTTCTTTCTTTCTTCTTTCTTTCTTCTTTCTTTCTTCTTCCTTTCTTCTTTCTTTCTTCTTTCTTTGTTCTTTCTTTCTTTCTTCTTTCTTTCTTCTTTCTTTATTTCTTTCTTTCTTCTTTCTTTCTTCTTTCTTTCTTTCTTCTTTCTTTCTTTCTTCCGTCTTTCTTTCTTCTTTCTTTCTTTCTTCTTTCTTTCTTTCTTTCTTTCTTTCTTCTTTCCTTCTTTCTTCTATCTTTCTTTATTCTTTCTTTCTTCTTTCTTTCTTTCTTCTTTCTTTCTTCTTTCTTTGTTCTTTCTTTCTTCTTTCTTTCTTCTTTCTATCTTTCTTCTTTCTTTCTTCTCTCTTTCTTATTTCTTTCTCACTTCTTTCTTATTTCTTTCTTACTTCTTTCTTACTTTTTTCTTACTTCTTTCTTAAATCTTTCTTTATTCTTTCTTTCTTCTTTCTTTCTTCTTTCTTTTTCTTTGTTTCTTTCTTCTTTCTTAATTCTTTATTCTTTCTTTCTTCCTTCTTTCTTCTTTCTTTCTTCTTTCATTCTTTCTTTTTTTTCTCTTTCTTATTTTTTCTTCTTTCTTTCTTCTTTCTTTGATTTTTCTTTCCTTCTTCCCTCTTTCTTACTTCTTTCTTTCTTTCTTTTTTCTTTCTTCTTTCTTGCTTCTTTCTTACTTCTTTATTTCTTCTTTCTTTCTTTTTTCTTTCTTTCTTCTTTCTTTCTTCTTTCTTTCCTCTTTCTTTCTTCTTTTTCTTTCTTTCTTCTTTCTTTCTTCTTTCTCTCTTTCTTCTTCCTTTCTTCTTTCTTAGTTCTTTCTTTCTTTCTTTTTCTTTCTTCCTTCTTTATTTCTGTCTTTCTTCTTTCTCTCTTTCTTCTTTCTTTCTTATTTCTTTCTTTCTTCTTTCTTTCTTTCTTCCGTCTTTCTTTCTTCTTTCTTTCTTCTTTCTTTCTTTCTTCTTTCTTTCTTTCTTTCTTTCTTCTTTCCTTCTTTCTTCTATCTTTCTTTGTTCTTTCTTTCTTCTTTCTTTCTTTCTTCTTTCTTTCTTTCTTTCTTCTTTCCTTCTTTCTTCTATCTTTCTTTATTCTTTTTTTCTTCTTCCTTTCTTTTACTTTCTTCTTTCATTTTTCTTTCTTTCTTCTTTCTCCTTTCTTTCTTCTTTCTTTCTTCTTTATTTCATTCTTTCTTACTTCTTTCTTTCTTCTTTCTTTCTTTCTTCTTTCTTTCTTCTTTCATTGTTCTTTCTTTCTTCTTTCTTTCTTCTTTCTAGCTTTCTTCTTTCTTTCTTTCTTCTTTCTTTCTTTCTTCCTTCTTTCTTTCTTCTTTCTTTCTTCTTTCTTATTTGTTTCTTCTTTCTTTCTTACTTCTCTCTTACTTCATTACTTCTTTCTTTCTTCTTTCTTTCTTCTTTCTTTCTTCTTTCTTTCTTTATTCTTTATTTCTTCTTCCTTTCTTTTCCTTTATTCTTTCATTTTTCTTTCTTTCTTTCTTCTTTCTTTCTTTCTTCTTTCTTTCTTCTTTCTTTATTTATTATTTCTTTCTTCTTTCTTTCTTCTTTCTTTCTTGTTTCTTTCTTCTTTATTTCTTTCTTTCTTCTTTCTTTCTTCTTTATTTCATTCTTTCTTATTCTTTCTTTCTTCTCTCTTTCTTCTTTCTTTCTTTCTTCTTTCTTTCTTCTTTATTTCTTTCTTTCTTCTTTCTTTCTTCTTTATTTCATTCTTTCTTCTTTCTTTCTTTCTTCTTTATTTCTTTTTCTTTCTTTCTTGTCTCTTTTTTCTTTCTTTCTTACTTCTTTCTTCCTTCTTTCTTACTTCTTTCTTAAATCTTTCTTTCTTATTTCTTACTTCTTTCTTACTTCTTTCTTTCTTTGTTCTATCTTTCTTCTTTCTTTCTTCTTTCTTTATTCTTTCTTCTTTCTTTATTCTTTCTTTCTTCTTTCATTCTTCTTTCTTTCCTCTTTCTTTCTTCTTCCTTTCTTCTTTCTTTCTTCTTTCTTTCATTCTTTCTCCTTTCTTTGGGCTTTCTTTCCCCTTTCTTTGGGCTGTCATTCCCCTTTCTTTGGGCTTTCTTTCCCCTTTCTTTGGGCTTTCTTTCCCCTTTCTTTGGGCTTTCTTTCCACTTTCTTTGGGCTTTCTTTGGGCTTTGTTTCCCCTTTCTTTGGGCTTTCTTTCCCCTTTCTGTGGGCTTTCTTTGGGCTTTCTTTCCCCTTTCTTTCCAATTTCTTTGGTCTATCTTTGGGCTTTCTTGGGCTTTCTTTCCCCTTTCTTTGGGCTTTCTTTCCCCTTTCTTTGGGCTTTCTTTCCCCTTTCTTTGGGCTTTCTTTCCCCTTTCTTTGGGCTTTCCTTGGGCTTTCTTTGGGCTTTCTTAGGGTTTTCTTTCCCCTTTCTTTCCACTTTCTTTGGGCTTTCTTTGGGCTTTTTTTGGGCTTTCTTTCCCCTTTCTTTGGGCTTTCTTTCCCCTTTCTTTGGGCTTTCTTTCCCCTTTCTTTGGCCTTTCTTTGAGCTTTCTTTCCCCTTTCTTTGGGCTTTCTTTACCCTTTCTTTGGGCTTTCTTTGGGCTGTCTTTCCCCTTTCTTTGGGCTTTCTTTCCCCTTTCTTTGGGTTTTCTTTCCCCTTTCTTTGGGCTTTCTTTCCCCTTTCTTTGGGCTTTCTTTGCGCTTTCTTTCCCATTTCTTTGGGCTTTCTTTGGGCTTTCTTTCCCCTTTCTTTGGGCTTTCTTTGGGCTTTCTTTGGGCTTTCTTTCCCCTTTCTTTCCCCTTTCTTTGGGCTTTCTTTGGGCTTTCTTTGGGCTTTCTTCCCCCTTTCTTTGGGCTTTCTTTCCCCTTTCTTTGGGCTTTATTTCCCCTTTCTTTGGGCTTTCTTTCCCCTTTCCATGGGCTTTCTTTCCCCTTTCTTTGGGCTTTCTTTCCCCTTTCTTTGGGGTTTCTTTGGGCTTTCTTTCCCCTTTCTTTGGGGTTTCTTTGGGCTTTCTTTCCCCTTTCTTTGGGCTTTCTTTGGGCTTTCTTTCCCCTTTCTTTCCCCTTTCTTTGGGGTTTCTTTCCCCTTTCTTTCCCCTTTCTTTGGGCTTTGTTTCCCCTTTCTTTGGGCTTTCTTTCCCCTTTCTTTTGGCTTTCTTTGCCCTTTCTTTGGGCTTTCTTTGGGCTTTCTTTGGGCTTTCTTTCCCCTTTCTTTGGGCTTTCTTTCCCCTTTCTGTGGGCTTTCTTTGGACTTTCTTTGGGCTTTCTTTCCCCTTTCTTTCCAATTTCTTTGGGCTATCTTTGGGCTTTCTGGGACTTTCTTTCCCCTTTCTTTGGGCTTTCTTTCCCCTTTCTTTGGGCTTTCTTTCCCCTTTCTTTGGGCTTTCTTTCCCCTTTCTTTGGGCTGTCATTCCCCTTTCCTTGGGCTTTCTTTCCCCTTTCTTTGGGCTTTCTTTCCCCTTTCTTTGGGCTTTCTTTGGGCTTTCTTTGGGATTTCTTTGGGCTTTCTTTGGGCTTTCTTTAGGCTTTCTTTGGGCTTTCTTTGGGCTTTCTTTCCCCTTTCTTTGGGCTTTCTTTCCCCTTTCTGTGGGCTTTCTTTGGGCTTTCTTTCCCCTTTCTTTGGGCTTTCTTTCCCCTTTCTTTGGGTTTTCCTTGGGCTTTCTTTGGGCTTTCTTAGGGTTTTCTTTCCCCTTTCTTTCCACTTTCTTTGGGCTTTCTTTGGGCTTTTTTTGGGCTTTCTTTCCCCTTTCTTTGGGCTTTCTTTCCCCTTTCTTTGGGCTTTCTTTCCCCTTTCCTTGGGCTTTCTTTCCCTTTTCTTTGGGCTTTCTTTCCCCTATCTTTGGGCTGTCATTCCCCTTTCTTTGGGCTTTCTTTCCCCTTTCTTTGGGCTTTCTTTCCCTTTTCTTTGGGCTTTCTTTGGGCTTTCTTTGGGCTTTCTCTGGGCTTTCTTTCCCCTTTCTTTGGGCTTTCTTTCCCCTTTCTTTGGGCTTTCTTTCCCCTTTCTTTGGGCTTTCTTTCCCCTTTCTTTGGCCTTTCTTTGAGCTTTCTTTCGCCTTTCTTTGGGCTTTCTTTCCCCTTTCTTTGGGCTTTCTTTTGGCTGTATTTCCCCTTTCTTTGGGCTTTCTTTCCCCTTTCTTTGGGTTTTCTTTCCCCTTTCTTTGGGCTTTCTTTCCCCTTTCTTTGGGCTTTCTTTGCGCTTTCTTTCCCATTTCTTTGGGCTTTCTTTGGGCTTTCTTTCCCCTTTCTTTGGGCTTTCTTTGGGCTTTCTTTGGACTTTCTTTCCCCTTTCTTTCCCCTTTCTTTGGGCTTTCTTTGGGCTTTCTTTGGGCTTTCTTTGGGCTTTCTTCCCCCTTTCTTTGGGCTTTCTTTCCCCTTTCTTTGGGCTTTATTTCCCCTTTCTTTGGGCATTCTTTCCCCTTTCCTTGGGCTTTCTTTCCCCTTTCTTTGGGCTTTCTTTCCCCTTTCTTTGGGGTTTCTTTGGGCTTTCTTTCCCCTTTCTTTGGGGTTTCTGTGGGCTTTCTTTCCCTTTTCTTTGGGCTTTCTTTGGGCTTTCTTTCCCCTTTCTTTCCCCTTTCTTTGGGCTTTCTTTCCCCTTTCTTTCCCCTTTCTTTGGGCTTTGTTTCCCCTTTCTTTGGGCTTTCTTTCCCCTTTCTTTGGGCTTTCTTTCCCCTTTCTTTGGGCTTTCTTTCCCCTTTCTTTGGGCTTTCCTTGGGCTTTCTTTCCCCTTTCTTTGGGCTTTCTTTCTCCTTTCTTTGGGCTTTCCTTGGGCTACCTTTGGGCTTTCTTGGGCTTTCTTTCCCCTTTCTTTGGGCTTTCTTTCCCCTTTCTCTGGGCTTTCTTTCTCCTTTCTTTGGGCTTTCTTTCCCCTTTCTTTGGGCTGTCATTCCCCTTTCTTTGGGCTTTCTTTCCCCTTCTTTGGGCTTTCTTTGGGCTTTCTTTGGGCTTTCTTTGGGCTTTCTTTGGGCTTTCTTTCCCCTTTCTTTGGGCTTTCTTTCCCCTTTCTGTGGGCTTTCTTTGGGCTTTCTTTCCCATTTCTTTGGGCTTTCTTTGGGCTTTCTTTCCCCTTTCTTTGGGCTTTTTTTCCCCTTTCTTTGGGCTTTCTATCCCCTTTCTTTGGTCTTCCCTTAGGCTTTCTTTGGGCTTTCTTTGGGTTTTCTTTCCCCTTTCTTTCCACTTTCTTTGGGCTTTCTTTGGACTTTCTTTCCCCTTTCTTTGGGCTTTCTTTCCCATTTCTTTGGGCTTTCTTTCCCCTTTCTTTGGGCTTTCTTTCCCCTTTCCTTGGGCTGTCATTCCCCTTTCTTTGGGATTTCTTTTCCATTTCTTTGGGCTTTCTTTCCCCTTTCTTTGGGCTTTCTTTCCCCTTTCTTTGGGCTTTCTTTCCCCTTTCTTTGGGCTTTCTTTCCCCTTTCTTTGGGTTTCTTTCCCCTTTCTTTGGGCTTTCTTTCCCCTTTCTTTGGGCTTTCTTTGCGCTTTCTTTCCCATTTCTTTGGGCTTTCTTTGGGCTTTCTTTCCCCTTTCTTTGGGCTTTCTTTGGGCTTTCTTTGGGCTTTCTTTCCCCTTTCTTTCCCCTTTCTTTGGGCTTTCTTTCCCCTTTCTTTGGGCTTTATTTCCCCTTTCTTTGCGTTTCTTTCCCCTTTCCTTGGGCTTTCTTTCCCCTTTCTTTGGGCTTTCTTTCCCCTTTCTTTGGGGTTTCTTTGGGCTTTCTTTCCCCTTTCTTTGGGGTTTCTTTGGGCTTTCTTTCCCCTTTCTTTACCCTTTCTTTGGGGTTTCTTTCCCCTTTCTTTCCCCTTTCTTTGGGCTTTGTTTCCCCTTTCTTTGGGCTTTCTTTCCCCTTTCTTTGGGCTTTCTTTTGGCTTTCTTTCCCCTTTCTTTGGGCTTTCTTTCCCCTTTCTTTGGGCTTTCCTTGGGCTTTCTTTGGGCTTTCTTTGGGCTTTCTTTCCCCTTTCTTTCCAATTTCTTTTGGCTATCTTTGGGCATTCTTGGGCTTTCTTTCCCCTTTCTTTGGGCTTTCTTTCCCCTTTCTTTGGGCTTTCTTTCTCCTTTCTTTGGGCTTTCTTTCCCCTTTCTTTGGGCTTTCTTTCCCCTTTCTTTGGGCTTTCTTTGGGCTTTCTTTGGGCTTTCTTTGGGCTTTCTTTGGCTTTCTTTCCCCTTTCTTTGGGCTTTCTTTCCCCTTTCTGTGGGCTTTCTTTGGGCTTTCTTTGGGCTTTCTTTGGGCTTTTTTTCCCCTTTCTTTGGGCTTTCTTTCCCCTTTCTTTGGTCTTTCCTTGGGCTTTCTTTGGGCTTTCTTTGGGTTTTCTTTCCCCTTTCTTTCCACTTTCATTGGGCTTTCTTTGGGCTTTCTTTGGGCTTTCTTTCCCCTTTCTTTGGGCTTTCTTTCCCCTTTCTTTGGGCTTTCTTTCCCCTTTCTTTGGGCTTTCTTTCCCTTTTCTTTGGGCTTTCTGTCCCCTTTCTTTGGGCCTTCTTTCCCCTTTCTCTGGGCTGTCATTCCCCTTTCTTTGGGCTTTCTTTCCCCTTTCTTTGGGCTTTCTTTCCCTTTTCTTTGGGCTTTCTTTGGGCTTTCTTTGGGCTTTCTTTTGGCTTTCTCTGGGCTTTCTTTCCCCTTTCTTTGGGCTTTCTTTCCCCTTTCTGTGGGCTTTCTTTGGGCTTTCTTTGGGCTTTCTTTCCCCTTTCTTTGGGCTTTCTTTCCCCTTTCTTTGGGCTTTTCTTGGGCTTTCTTTGGGCTTTCTTTCCCCTTTCTTTCCACTTTCTTTGGGCTTTCTTTGGGGTTTCTTTGGGCTTTCATTTCCCCTTTCTTTGGGCTTTCTTTCCCCTTTCTTTGGGCTTTCTTTCCCCTTTCTTTGGGCTTTCTTTCCCCTTTCTTTGGGCTGTCATTCCCCTTTCTTTGGGCTTTCTTTCCCCTTTCTTTGGGCTTTCTTTCCCCTTTCTTTGGGCTTTCTTTGGGCTTTCTTTGGGATTTGTTTGGGCTTTCTTTGGGCTTTCTTTAGGCTTTCTTTGGGCTTTCTTTAGGCTTTCTTTCCCCTTTCTTTGGGCTTTCTTTCCCCATTCTGTGGGCTTTTTTTGAGCTTTCTTTCCCCTTTCTTTGGGCTTTCTTTCCCCTTTCTTTGGGCTTTCCTTGGGCTTTCTTTGGGCTTTCTTTGGGTTTTCTTTCCCCTTTCTTTCCACTTTCTTTGGGCTTTCTTTGGGCTTTTTTTTGGCTTTCTTTCCCCTTTCTTTGGGCTTTCATTCCCCTTTCTTTGGGCTTTCTTTCCCCTTTCTTTGGGCTTTCTTTCCCCTTTCTTTGGGCTTTCTTTCCCCTATCTTTGGGCTTTCATTCACCTTTCTTTGGGCTTTCTTTCCCCTTTCTTTGGGCTTTCTTTCCCTTTTCTTTGGGCTTTCCTTGGGCTTTCTTTGGGCTTTCTCTGGGCTTTCTTTCCCCTTTCTTTGGGCTTTCTTTCCCCTTTCTTTGGGCTTTCTTTCCCCTTTCTTTGGGCTTTCTTTGGGCTGTCTTTCCCCTTTCTTTGGGCTTTCTTTCCCCTTTCTTAGGGTTTTCTTTCCCCTTTCTTTGGGCTTTCTTTCCCCTTTCTTTGGGCTTTATTTGCGCTTTCTTTCCCATTTCTTTGGGCTTTCTTTGGGCTTTCTTTCCCCTTTCTTTGGGCTTTCTTTGGGCTTTCTTTGGGCTTTCTTTGGGCTTTCTTTCCCCTTTCTTTCCCCTTTCTTTGTGCTTTCTTTGGGCTTTCTTCCCCCTTTCTTTGTGCTTTCTTTCCCCTTTCTTTGGTCTTTATTTCCCCTTTCTTTGGGCTTTCTTTCCCCTTTCCTTGGGCTTTCTTTCCCCTTTCTTTGGGCTTTCTTTCCCCTTTCTTTGGGGTTTCTTTGGGCTTTCTTTCCCCTTTCTTTGGGGTTTCTTTGAGCTTTCTTTCCCCTTTCTTTGGGCTTTCTTTAGGCTTTCTTTCCCCTTTCTTTCCCCTTTCTTTGGGCTTTCTTTCCCCTTTCTTTCCCCTTTCTTTGGTCTTTGTTTCCCCTTTCTTTGGGCTTTCTTTCCCCTTTCTTTGGGCTTTCTTTGGGCTTTCTTTCCCCTTTCTTTGGGCTTTCTTTCCCCTTTCTTTGGGCTTTCCTTGGGCTTTCTTTGGGCTTTCTTTGGGCTTTCTTTCCCCTTTCTTTCCAATTCCTTTGGGCTCTCTTTGGGCTTTCTTGGGCTTTCTTTCCCCTTTCTTTGGGCTTTCTTTCCCCTTTCTTTGGGCTTTCTTTCTCCTTTCTTTGGGCTTTCTTTCCCCTTTCTTTGGGCTGTCTTTCCCCTTTCTTTGGGCTTTCTTTCCCCTTTCTTTGGGCTTTCTTTCCCCTTTCTTTGGGCTTTCTTTGGGCTTTCTTTGGGCTTTCTTTGGGCTTTCTTTGGGCTTTCTTTCCCCTTTCTTTGGGCTTTCTTACCCCTTTCTGTGGGCTTTCTTTGGGCTTTCTTTGGGCTTTTTCCCCCCTTTCTTTGGTCTTTCTTTCCCCTTTCTTTGGTCTTTCCTTGGGCTTTCTTTGGGCTTTCTTTGGGCTTTCTTAGGGTTTTCTTTACCCTTTCTTTCCACTTTCTTTGGGCTTTCTTTGGGCTTTCTTTGGGCTTTCTTTCTCCTTTCTTTGGGCTTTCTTTCCCCTTTCTTTGGGCTTTCTTTCCCCTTTCTTTGGGCTTTCTTTCCCCTTTCCTTGGGCTGTCATTCCCCTTTCTTTGGGCTTTCTTTCCCCTTTCCTTGGGCTTTCTTTCCCCTTTCTTTGGGCTTTCTTTGGGCTTTCTTTGGGATTTCCTTGGGCTTTCTTTGGGCTTTCTTTAGGCTTTCTTTGGGCTTTCTTTAGGCTTTCTTTCCCCTTTCTTTGGGTTTTCTTTCCCCTTTCTGTGGGCTTTTTTTGGGCTTTCTTTCCCCTTTCTTTGGGCTTTCTTTCCCCTTTCTTTGGGCTTTCCTTGGGCTTTCTTTGGGCTTTCTTTGGGTTTTCTTTCCCCTTTCTTTCCACTTTCTTTGGGCTTTCTTTGGGCTTTTTTTGGGCTTTCTTTCCCCTTTCTTTGGGCTTTCTTTCCCCTTTCTTTGGGCTTTCTTTCCCCTTTCTTTGGGCTGCCTTTCCCCTTTCTTTGGGCTTTCCTTCCCCTATCTTTGGGCTGTCATTCCCCTTTCTTTGGGCTTTCTTTCCCCTTTCTTTGGGCTTTCTTTCCCTTTTCTTTGGGCTTTCTTTGGGCTTTCTCTGTGCTTTCTTTCCCCTTTCTTTGGGCTTTCTTTCCCCTTTCTTTGGGCTTTCTTTCCCCTTTCTTTGGCCTTTCTTTGAGCTTTCTTTCCCCTTTCTTTGGGCTTTCTTTCCCCTTTCTTTGGGATTTCTTTGGGCTGTCTTTCCCCTTTCTTTGGGCTTTCTTTCCCCTTTCTTTGGGTTTTCTTTGCACTTTCTTTGGGCTTTCTTTCCCCTTTCTTTGGGCTTTATTTGCGCTTTCTTTCCCATTTCTTTGGGCTTTCTTTGGGCTTTCTTTCCCCTTTCTTTGGGCTTTCTTTGGGCTTTCTTTGGGCTTTCTTTCCCCTTTCTTTCCCCTTTCTTTGGGCTTTCTTTGGGCTTTCTTCCCCCTTTCTTTGGTCTTTCTTTCCCCTTTCTTTGGGCTTTATTTCCCCTTTCTTTGGGCTTTCTTTCCCCTTTCCTTGGGCTTTCTTTCCCCTTTCTTTGGGCTTTCTTTCCCCTTTCTTTGGGGTTTCTTTGGGCTTTCTTTCCCCTTTCTTTGGGCTTTCTTTGGGCTTTCTTTCCCCTTTCTTTGGGCTTTCTTTGGGCTTTCTTTCCCCTTTCTTTACCCTTTCTTTGGGGTTTCTTTCCCCTTTCTTTCCCCTTTCTTTGGGCTTTGTTTCCCCTTTCTTTGGGCTTTCTTTCCCCTTTCTTTGGGCTTTTTTTGGGCTTTCTTTCCCCTTTCTTTGGGCTTTCTTTCCCCTTTCTTTGGGCTTTCCTTGGGCTTTCTTTGGGCTTTCTTTGGGTTTTCTTTCCCCTTTCTTTCCATTTTCTTTGGGCTTTCTTTGGGCTTTTTTTGGGCTTTCTTTCCCCTTTCTTTGGGCTTTCTTTCCCGTTTCTTTGGGCTTTCTTTGGGCTTTCTCTGGGCTTTCTTTCCCCTTTCTTTGGGCTGTCATTCCCCTTTCTTTGGGCTTTCTTTCCCCTTTCTTTGGCTTTCTTTCCCCTTTCTATGGGCTTTCTTTGGGCTTTCTTTGGGCTTTTTTTGGGCTTTCTTTCCCATTTCTTTGGGCATTCTTTGGGCTTTCTTTCCCCTTTCTTTGGGCTTTCTTTGGGCTTTCTTTGGGCTTTCTTTGGGCTTTCTTTCCCTTTTCTTTGGGCTTTCTTTCCCCTTTCTGTGGGCTTTCTTTGGGCTTTCTTTGGGCTTTCTTTGGGCTTTTTCCCCCTTTCTTTGGGCTTTCTTTCCCCTTTCTTTGGTCTTTCCTTGGGCTTTCTTTGGGCTTTCTTTGGCCTTTCTTTGGGTTTTCTTTCCCCTTTCTTTCCACTTTCTTTGGGCTTTCTTTGGGCTTTCTTTGGGCTTTCTTTCTCCTTTCTTTGGGCTTTCTTTCCCCTTTCTTTGGGCTTTCTTTCCCTTTCTTTGGGCTTTCTTTCCCCTTTCCTTGGGCTGTCATTCCCCTTTCTTTGGGCTTTCTTTCCCCTTTCCTTGGGCTTTCTTTCCCCTTTCTTTGGGCTTTCTTTGGGCTTTCTTTGGGATTTCCTTGGCTTTCTTTGGGCTTTCTTAGGCTTTCTTTGGGCTTTCTTTAGGCTTTCTTTCCCCTTTCTTTGGGTTTTCTTTCCCCTTTCTGTGGGCTTTTTTGGGCTTTCTTTCCACTTTCTTTGGGCTTTCTTTCCCCTTTCTTTGGGCTTTCCTTGGGCTTTCTTTGGGCTTTCTTTGGGTTTTCTTTCCCCTTTCTTTCCACTTTCTTTGGGCTTTCTTTGGGCTTTTTTTGGGCTTTCTTTCCCCTTTCTTTGGGCTTTCTTTCCCCTTTCTTTGGGCTTTCTTTCCCCTTTCTTTGGGATTTCTTACCCCTTTCTTTGGGCTTTCTTTCCCCTTTCTTTGGGCTTTCTTTCCCCTATCTTTGGGCTGTCATTCCCCTTTCTTTGGGCTTTCTTTCCCCTTTCTTTGGGCTTTCTTTCCCTTTTCTTTGGGCTTTCTTTGGGCTTTCTTTGGGCTTTCTCTGTGCTTTCTTTCCCCTTTCTTTGGGCTTTCTTTCCCCTTTCTTTGGGCTTTCTTTCCCCTTTCTTTGGGCTTTCTTTCCCCTTTCTTTGGCCTTTCTTTGAGCTTTCTTTCCCCTTTCTTTGGGCTTTCTTTCCCCTTTCTTTGGGATTTCTTTGGGCTGTCTTTCCCCTTTCTTTGGGCTTTCTTTCCCCTTTCTTTGGGTTTTCTTTGCACTTTCTTTGGGCTTTCTTTCCCCTTTCTTTGGGCTTTCTTTGCGCTTTCTTTCCATTTCTTTGGGCATTCTTTGGGCTTTCTTTCCCCTTTCTTTGGGCTTTCTTTGGGCTTTCTTTGGGCTTTCTTTGGGCTTTCTTTCCCCTTTCTTTCCCCTTTCTTTGGGCTTTCTTTGGGCTTTCTTCCCCCTTTCTTTGGTCTTTCTTTCCCCTTTCTTTGGGCTTTATTTCCCCTTTCTTTGGGCTTTCTTTCCCCTTTCCTTGGGCTTTCTTTCCCCTTTCTTTGGGCTTTCTTTCCCCTTTCTTTGGGGTTTCTTTGGGCTTTCTTTCCCCTTTCTTTGGGCTTTCTTTGGGCTTTCTTTGGGCTTTCTTTCCCCTTTCTTTACCCTTTCTTTGGGGTTTCTTTCCCCTTTCTTTCCCCTTTCTTTGGGCTTTGTTTCCCCTTTCTTTGGGCTTTCTTTCCCCTTTCTTTCCCCTTTCTTTGGGCTTTGTTTCCCCTTTCTTTGGGCTTTCTTTCCCCTTTCTTTGGGCTTTTTTTGGGCTTTCTTTCCCCTTTCTTTGGGCTTTCTTTCCCCTTTCTTTGGGCTTTCCTTGGGCTTTCTTTGGGCTTTCTTTGGGTTTCTTTCCCCTTTCTTTCCCCTTTCTTTGGGCTTTATTTCCCCTTTCTTTGGGCTTTCTTTCCCCTTTCCTTGGGCTTTCTTTCCCCTTTCTTTGGGCTTTCTTTCCCCTTTCTTTGGGGTTTCTTTGGGCTTTCTTTCCCCTTTCTTTGGGCTTTCTTTGGGCTTTCTTTCCGCTTTCTTTGGGCTTTCTTTGGGCTTTCTTTCCCCTTTCTTTACCCTTTCTTTGGGGTTTCTTTCCCCTTTCTTTCCCCTTTCTTTGGGCTTTGTTTCCCCTTTCTTTGGGCTTTCTTTCCCCTTTCTTTCCCCTTTCTTTGGGCTTTGTTTCCCCTTTCTTTGGGCTTTCTTTCCCCTTTCTTTGGGCTTTTTTGGGCTTTCTTTCCCCTTTCTTTGGGCTTTCTTTCCCGTTTCTTTGGGCTTTCTTTGGGCTTTCTCTGGGCTTTCTTTCCCCTTTCTTTGGGCTGTCATTCCCCTTTCTTTGGCTTTCTTTCCCCTTTCTTTGGGCTTTCTTTCCCCTTTCTATGGGCTTTCTTTGGGCTTTCTTTGGGCTTTTTTTGGGCTTTCTTTCCCCTTTCTTTGGGCTTTCTTTCCCCTTTCTTTGGTCTTTCCTTGGGCTTTCTTTGGGCTTTCTTTGGGCTTTCTTTGGGCTTTCTTTCCCTTTTCTTTGGGCTTTCTTTCCCCTTTCTGTGGGCTTTCTTTGGGCTTTCTTTGGGCTTACTTTGGGCTTTTTTTTCCCCTTTCTTTGGCTTTCTTTCCCCTTTCTTTAGTCTTCCCTTAGGCTTTCTTTGGGCTTTCTTTGGGTTTTCTTTCCCCTTTCTTTCCACTTTCTTTGGGCTTTCTTTGTGCTTTCTTTCCCCTTTCTTTGGGCTTTCTTTCCCCTTTCTTTGGGCTTTCTTTCCCCTTTCTTTGGGCTTTCTTTCCCCTTTCCTTGGGCTGTCATTCCCCTTTCTTTGGGCTTTCTTTCCCCTTTCTTTGGGCTTTCTTTCCCCTTTCTTTGGGCTTTCTTTGGGCTTTCTTTGGGATTTCTTTGGGCTTTCTTTGGGCTTTCTTTAGGCTTTCTTTGGGCTTTCTTTAGGCTTTCTTTCCCCTTTCTTTGGGCTTTCTTTCCCCTTTCTGTGGGCTTTTTTTGGGCTTTCTTTCCCCTTTCTTTGGGCTTTCTTTCCCCTTTCTTTGGGCTTTCCTTGGGCTTTCTTTGGGCTTTCTTTGGGTTTTCTTTCCCCTTTCTTTCCACTTTCTTTGGGCTTTCTTTGGGCTTTTTTTGGCTTTCTTTCCCCTTTCTTTGGGCCTTCTTTCCCTTTTCTTTGGGCTTTCTTTGGGCTTTCTTTGGGCTTTCTCTGGGCTTTCTTTCCCCTTTCTTTGGGCTTTCTTTCCCCTTTCTTTGGGCTTTCTTTCCCCTTTCTTTGGGCTTTCTTTCCCCTTTCTTTGGCCTTTCTTTGAGCTTTCTTTCCCCTTTCTTTGGGCTTTCTTTCCCCTTTCTTTGGGCTTTCTTTGGGCTGTCTTTCCCCTTTCTTTGGGATTTCTTTCCCCTTTCTTTGGGTTTTCTTTCCCCTTTCTTTGGGCTTTCTTTCCCCTTTCTTTGGGCTTTCTTTGCGCTTTCTTTCCCCTTTCTTTGGGCTTTCTTTGGGCTTTCTTTGGGCTTTCTTTCCCCTTTCTTTCCCCTTTCTTTGGGCTTTCTTTGGGCTTTCTTCCCCCTTTTTTTGGGCTTTCTTTCCCCTTTCCTTGGGCTTTATTTCCCCTTTCTTTGCGTTTCTTTCCCCTTTCCTTGGGCTTTCTTTCCCCTTTCTTTGGGCTTTCTTTCCCCTTTCTTTGGGGTTTCTTTGGGCTTTCTTTCCCCTTTCTTTGGGGTTTCTTTGGGCTTTCTTTCCCTTTGTTTGGGCTTTCTTTGGGCTTTCTTTCCCCTTTCATTACCCTTTCTTTGGGGTTTCTTTCCCCTTTCTTTCCCCTTTCTTTGGGCTTTGTTTCCCCTTTCTTTGGGCTTTCTTTCCCCTTTCTTTGGGCTTTCTTTGGGCTTTCTTTCCCCTTTCTTTGGGCTTTCTTTCCCCTTTCTTTGGGCTTTCCTTGGGCTTTCTTTGGGCTTTCTTTGGGCTTTCTTTCCCCTTTCTTTCCAATTTCTTTGGGCTATCTTTGGGCATTCTTGGGATTTCTTTCCCCTTTCTTTGGGCTTTCTTTCCCCTTTCTTTGGGCTTTCTTTGGGCTTTCTCTGGGCTTTCTTTCCCCTTTCTTTGGGCTTTCTTTCCCCTTTCTTTGGCTTTCTTTCCCCTTTCTTTGGGTTTCTTTGGGCTTTCTTTGGGCTTTCTTTGGGCTTTCTTTGGGCTTTCTTTGGCTTTCTTTGGGCTTTCTTTGGGCTTTCTTTGGGCTTTCTTTCCCCTTTCTGTGGGCTTTCTTTGGGCTTTCTTTGGGCTTTCTTTGGGCTTTCTTTGGGTTTTCTTTCCCCTTTCTTTCCACTTTCATTGGGCTTTCTTTCCAATTTCTTTGGTCTTTCCTTGGGCTTTCTTTGGGCTTTCTTTGGGTTTTCTTTCCCCTTTCTTTCCACTTTCATTGGGCTTTCTTTGGGCTTTCTTTCCCCTTTCTTTGGGCTGTCATTCCCCTTTCTTTGGGCTTTCTTTCCCCTTTCTTTGGGCTTTCTTTCCCCTTTCTATGGGCTTTCTTTGGGCTTTCTTTGGGCTTTTTTTGGGCTTTCTTTCCCATTTCTTTGGGCATTCTTTGGGCTTTCTTTCCCCTTTCTTTGGGCTTTCTTTGGGCTTTCTTTGGGCTTTCTTTGGGCTTTCTTTCCCTTTTCTTTGGGCTTTCTTTCCCCTTTCTGTGGGCTTTCTTTGGGCTTTCTTTGGGCTTTCTTTGGGCTTTTTCCCCCCTTTCTTTGGGCTTTCTTTCCCCTTTCTTTGGTCTTTCCTTGGGCTTTCTTTGGGCTTTCTTTGGCCTTTCTTTGGGTTTTCTTTCCCCTTTCTTTCCACTTTCTTTGGGCTTTCTTTGGGCTTTCTTTGGGCTTTCTTTCTCCTTTCTTTGGGCTTTCTTTCCCCTTTCTTTGGGCTTTCTTTCCCCTTTCTTTGGGCTTTCTTTCCCCTTTCCTTGGGCTGTCATTCCCCTTTCTTTGGGCTTTCTTTCCCCTTTCCTTGGGCTTTCTTTCCCCTTTCTTTGGGCTTTCTTTGGGCTTTCTTTGGGATTTCCTTGGGCTTTCTTTGGGCTTTCTTTAGGCTTTCTTTGGGCTTTCTTTAGGCTTTCTTTCCCCTTTCTTTGGGTTTTCTTTCCCCTTTCTGTGGGCTTTTTGGGCTTTCTTTCCACTTTCTTTGGGCTTTCTTTCCCCTTTCTTTGGGCTTTCCTTGGGCTTTCTTTGGGCTTTCTTTGGGTTTTCTTTCCCCTTTCTTTCCACTTTCTTTGGGCTTTCTTTGGGCTTTTTTTGGGCTTTCTTTCCCCTTTCTTTGGGCTTTCTTTCCCCTTTCTTTGGGCTTTCTTTCCCCTTTCTTTGGGCTTTCTTACCCCTTTCTTTGGGCTTTCTTTCCCCTTTCTTTGGGCTTTCTTTCCCCTATCTTTGGGCTGTCATTCCCCTTTCTTTGGGCTTTCTTTCCCCTTTCTTTGGGCTTTCTTTCCCTTTTCTTTGGGCTTTCTTTGGGCTTTCTTTGGGCTTTCTCTGTGCTTTCTTTCCCTTTCTTTGGGCTTTCTTTCCCCTTTCTTTGGGCTTTCTTTCCCCTTTCTTTGGGCTTTCTTTCCCCTTTCTTTGGCCTTTCTTTGAGCTTTCTTTCCCCTTTCTTTGGGCTTTCTTTCCCCTTTCTTTGGGATTTCTTTGGGCTGTCTTTCCCCTTTCTTTGGGCTTTCTTTCCCCTTTCTTTGGGTTTTCTTTGCACTTTCTTTGGGCTTTCTTTCCCCTTTCTTTGGGCTTTCTTTGCGCTTTCTTTCCCATTTCTTTGGGCATTCTTTGGGCTTTCTTTCCCCTTTCTTTGGGCTTTCTTTGGGCTTTCTTTGGGCTTTCTTTCCCCTTTCTTTCCCCTTTCTTTGGGCTTTCTTTGGGCTTTCTTCCCCCTTTCTTTGGTCTTTCTTTCCCCTTTCTTTGGGCTTTATTTCCCCTTTCTTTGGGCTTTCTTTCCCCTTTCCTTGGGCTTTCTTTCCCCTTTCTTTGGGCTTTCTTTCCCCTTTCTTTGGGGTTTCTTTGGGCTTTCTTTCCCCTTTCTTTGGGCTTTCTTTGGGCTTTCTTTCCGCTTTCTTTGGGCTTTCTTTGGGCTTTCTTTCCCCTTTCTTTACCCTTTCTTTGGGGTTTCTTTCCCCTTTCTTTCCCCTTTCTTTGGGCTTTGTTTCCCCTTTCTTTGGGCTTTCTTTCCCCTTTCTTTCCCCTTTCTTTGGGCTTTGTTTCCCCTTTCTTTGGGCTTTCTTTCCCCTTTCTTTGGGCTTTTTTTGGGCTTTCTTTCCCCTTTCTTTGGGCTTTCTTTCCCCTTTCTTTGGGCTTTCCTTGGGCTTTCTTTGGGCTTTCTTTGGGTTTTCTTTCCCCTTTCTTTCCCCTTTCTTTGGGCTTTATTTCCCCTTTCTTTGGGCTTTCTTTCCCCTTTCCTTGGGCTTTCTTTCCCCTTTCTTTGGGCTTTCTTTCCCCTTTCTTTGGGGTTTCTTTGGGCTTTCTTTCCCCTTTCTTTGGGCTTTCTTTGGGCTTTCTTTCCGCTTTCTTTGGGCTTTCTTTGGGCTTTCTTTCCCCTTTCTTTACCCTTTCTTTGGGGTTTCTTTCCCCTTTCTTTCCCCTTTCTTTGGGCTTTGTTTCCCCTTTCTTTGGGCTTTCTTTCCCTTTCTTTCCCCTTTCTTTGGGCTTTGTTTCCCCTTTCTTTGGGCTTTCTTTCCCCTTTCTTTGGGCTTTTTTGGGCTTTCTTTCCCCTTTCTTTGGGCTTTCTTTCCCGTTTCTTTGGGCTTTCTTTGGGCTTTCTCTGGGCTTTCTTTCCCCTTTCTTTGGGCTGTCATTCCCCTTTCTTTGGGCTTTCTTTCCCCTTTCTTTGGGCTTTCTTTCCCCTTTCTATGGGCTTTCTTTGGGCTTTCTTTGGGCTTTTTTTGGGCTTTCTTTCCCCTTTCTTTGGGCTTTCTTTCCCCTTTCTTTGGTCTTTCCTTGGGCTTTCTTTGGGCTTTCTTTGGGCTTTCTTTGGGCTTTCTTTCCCTTTTCTTTGGGCTTTCTTTCCCCTTTCTGTGGGCTTTCTTTGGGCTTTCTTTGGGCTTTCTTTGGGCTTTTTTTCCCCTTTCTTTGGGCTTTCTTTCCCCTTTCTTTAGTCTTCCCTTAGGCTTTCTTTTTCCCCTTTCTTTAGGTCTTCCCTTAGGCTTTCTTTGGCTTTCTTTGGGTTTTCTTTCCCCTTTCTTTCCACTTTCTTTGGCTTTCTTTGTGCTTTCTTTCCCCTTTCTTTGGGCTTTCTTTCCCCTTTCTTTGGGCTTTCTTTCCCCTTTCTTTGGGCTTCTTCCCTTTCCTTGGGCTGTCATTCCCCTTTTCTTTGGGCTTTCTTTCCCTTTCTTTGGGCTTTCTTTCCCCTTTCTTTGGGCTTTCTTTGGGCTTTCTTTGGGATTTCTTTGGGCTTTCTTTGGGCTTTCTTTAGGCTTTCTTTGGGCTTTCCTTTAGGCTTTCTTTCCCCTTTCTTTGGGCTTTCTTTCCCCTTTCTGTGGCTTTTTTTGGGCTTTCTTTCCCCTTTCTTTGGGCTTTCTTTCCCCTTTCTTTGGGCTTTCCTTGGGCTTTCTTTGGGCTTCTTTGGGTTTTCTTTCCCCTTTCTTTCCACTTTCTTTGGCTTTCTTTGGGCTTTTTTGGGCTTTCTTTCCCCTTTCTTTGGGCCTTCTTTCCCTTTTCTTTGGGCTTTCTTTGGGCTTTCTTTGGGCTTTCTCTGGGCTTTCTTTCCCTTTCTTTGGGCTTTCTTTCCCCTTTCTTTGGGCTTTCTTTCCCCTTTCTTTGGGCCTTTCTTTCCCCTTTCTTTGGCCTTTTCTTTGAGCTTTCTTTCCCCTTTCTTTGGGCTTTCTTTCCCCTTTCTTTGGGCTTTCTTTGGGCTGTCTTTCCCCTTTCTTTGGGATTTCTTTCCCCTTTCTTTGGGTTTTCTTTCCCCTTTCTTTGGGCTTTCTTTCCCCTTTCTTTGGGCTTTCTTTGCGCTTTCTTTCCCTTTCTTTGGGCTTTCTTTGGGCTTTCTTTGGGCTTTCTTTCCCCTTTCTTTCCCCTTTCTTTGGGCTTTCTTTGGGCTTTCTTCCCCCTTTTTTTGGGCTTTCTTTCCCTTTTCCTTGGGCTTTATTTCCCCTTTCTTTGCGTTTCTTTCCCCTTTCCTTGGGCTTTCTTTCCCCTTTCTTTGGGCTTTCTTTCCCCTTTCTTTGGGGTTTCTTTGGGCTTTCTTTCCCCTTTCTTTGGGGTTTCTTTGGGCTTTCTTTCCCTTTGTTTGGGCTTTCTTTGGCTTTCTTTCCCCTTTCATTACCCTTTCTTTGGGGTTTCTTTCCCCTTTCTTTCCCCTTTCTTTGGGCTTTGTTTCCCCTTTCTTTGGGCTTTCTTCCCCTTTCTTTGGGCTTTCTTTGGGCTTTCTTTCCCCTTTCTTTGGGCTTTCTTTCCCTTTCTTTGGGCTTTCCTTGGGCTTTCTTTGGGCTTTCTTTGGGCTTTCTTTCCCCTTTCTTTCCAATTTCTTTGGGCTATCTTTGGGCATTCTTGGGATTTCTTTCCCCTTTCTTTGGGCTTTCTTTCCCCTTCTTTGGGCTTTCTTTGGGCTTTCTCTGGGCTTTCTTTCCCTTTCTTTGGGCTTTCTTTCCCCTTTCTTTGGGCTTTCTTTCCCCTTTCTTTGGGTTTCTTTGGGCTTTCTTTGGGCTTTCTTTGGGCTTTCTTTGGGCTTTCTTTGGGCTTTCTTTGGGCTTTCTTTGGGCTTTCTTTGGCTTTCTTTCCCCTTTCTGTGGGCTTTCTTTGGGCTTTCTTTGGGCTTTCTTTGGGCTTTCTTTGGGTTTTCTTTCCCCTTTCTTTCCACTTTCATTGGGCTTTCTTTCCATTTCTTTGGTCTTTCCTTGGCTTTCTTTGGGCTTTCTTTGGGTTTTCTTTCCCCTTTCTTTCCACTTTCATTGGCTTTCTTTGGGCTTTCTTTCCCCTTTCTTTGGGCTTTCTTTCCCCTTTCTTTGGGCTTTCTTTCCCTTTCTTTGGGCTTTCTTTCCCCTTTCTTTGGGCTTTCTGTCCCCTTTCTTTGGGCCTTCTTTCCCCTTTCTTTGGGCTTTCATTCCCCTTTCTTTGGGCTTTCTTTCCCCTTTCTTTGGGCTTTCTTTCCCTTTTCTTTGGGCTTTCTTTGGGCTTTCTTTGGGCTTTCTTTTGGCTTTCTCTGGGCTTTCTTTCCCCTTTCTTTGGGCTTTCTTTCCCCTTTCTGGGGCTTTCTTTGGGCTTTCTTTGGGCTTTCTTTCCCCTTTCTTTGGGCTTTCTTTCCCCTTCTTTGGGCTTTCTTTCCCCTTTCCTTGGGCTGTCATTCCCCTTTCTTTGGGCTTTCTTTCCCATTTCTTGGGCTTTCTTTCCCCTTTCTTTGGGCTTTCTTTCCCCTTCTTTGGGCTTTCTTTCCCCTTTCTTGGGGCTTTCTTTCCCCCTTTCTTTGGGCTGTCATTCCCCTTTCTTTGGGCTTTCTTTCCCCTTTCTTTGGGCTTTCTTTCCCCTTTCTTTGGGCTTTCTTTGGGCTTTCTTTGGATTTGTTTGGGCTTTCTTTGGGCTTTCTTTAGGCTTTCTTTGGGCTTTCTTTAGGCTTTCTTTCCCCTTTCTTTGGGCTTTCTTTCCCCTTTCTGTGGGCTTTTTTTGGGCTTTCTTTCCCCTTTCTTGGGCTTTCTTTCCCCTTTCTTTGGGCTTTCCTTGGCTTTCTTTGGGCTTTCTTTGGGTTTTCTTTCCCTTTCTTTCCACTTTCTTTGGGCTTTCTTTGGGCTTTTTTTGGGCTTTCTTTCCCCTTTCTTTGGGCTTTCATTCCCCTTTCTTTGGGCTTTCTTTCCCCTTTCTTTGGGCTTTCTTTCCCCTTTCTTTGGGCTTTCTTTCCCCTATCTTTGGGCTGTCATTCCCCTTTCTTTGGGCTTTCTTTCCCCTTTCTTTGGGCTTTCTTTCCCTTTTCTTTGGGCTTTCTTTGGGCTTTCTTTGGGCTTTCTCTGGGCTTTCTTTCCCCTTTCTTTGGGCTTTCTTTCCCCCTTTCTTTGGGCTTTCTTTCCCCTTTCTTGGGCTTTCTTTCCCCTTTCCTTGGCCTTTCTTTGAGCTTTCTTTCCCATTTCTTTGGGCTTTCTTTGGGCTTTCTTTCCCCTTTCTTTCCCCTTTCTTTGGGCTTTCTTTGGGCTTTCTTCCCCCTTACTTTGGGCTTTCTTTCCCCTTTCTTTGGGCTTTCTTTCCCCTTTCTTTGGCCTTTCTTTGGGCTGTCTTTCCCCTTTCTTTGGGCTTTCTTTCCCCTTTCTTTGGGTTTTCTTTCCCCTTTCTTTGGGCTTTCTTTCCCCTTTCTTTGGCTTTCTTTGCGCTTTCTTTCCCATTCTTTGGGCTTTCTTTGGGCTTTCTTTCCACTTTCTTTGGGCTTTCTTTGGGCTTTCTTTGGGCTTCTTTCCCCTTTCTTTCCCCTTTCTTTGGGCTTTCTTTGGGCTTTCTTTGGGCTTTCTTCCCCTTTCTTTGGGCTTTCTTTCCCCTTTCTTTGGGCTTTATTTCCCCTTTCTTTGGGCTTTCTTTCCCCTTTCCATGGGCTTTCTTCCCCTTTCTTTGGGCTTTCTTTCCCCTTTCTTTGGGGTTTCTTTGGGCTTTCTTTCCCCTTTCTTTGGGTTTCTTTGGCTTTTCTTTCCACTTTCTTTGGGCTTTCTTTGGGCTTTCTTTCCCCTTTCTTTCCCCTTTCTTTGGGTTTTCTTTCCCCTTTCTTTCCCCTTTCTTTGGGCTTTGTTTCCCCTTTCTTTGGGCTTTCTTCCCCTTTCTTTTGGCTTTCTTTGCCCTTTCTTTGGGCTTTCTTTGGGCTTTCTTTGGCTTTCTTTCCCTTTCTTTGGGCTTTCTTTCCCCTTTCTGTGGGCTTTCTTTGGGCTTTCTTCCCCTTTCTTTGGGCTTTCTTTCCCCTTTCTTTGGGCTTTCTTTCCCCTTTCTTTGGGCTTTCTTTGGGCTGTCTTTCCCCTTTCTTTGGGCTTTCTTTCCCCTTTCTTTGGGTTTTCTTTCCCCTTTCTTTGGGGCTTTCTTTTCCCTTTCTTTGGGCTTCTTTGCGCTTCTTTCCATTTCTTTGAGCTTTCTTTGGGCTTTCTTTCCCCTTTCTTTGGGCTTTCTTTGGGCTTTCTTTGGGCTTTCTTTCCCCTTTCTTTCCCTTTCTTTGGGCTTTCTTTGGTCTTTCTTTGGGCTTTCTTCCCCTTTCTTTGGGCTTTCTTTCCCTTTCTTTGGGCTTTATTTCCCCTTTCTTTGGGCTTTCTTTCCCGCTTTCTTTCCCCTTTCTTTGGGCTTTCTTTCCCCTTTCTTTGGGTTTCTTTGGGCTTTCTTTCCCCTTTCTTTGGGGTTTCTTTGGCTTTCTTTCCCTTTCTTTGGCTTTCTTTGGGCTTTCTCTGGGCTTTCTTTCCCTTTCTTTGGGCTTTCTTTCCCTTTCTTTGGGCTTTCTTTCCCCTTTCTTTGGGCTTTCTTTCCCCTTTCTTTGGGCTTTCTTTCCCCTTTCTTTGGCCTTTCTTTGAGCTTTCTTTCCCCTTTCTTTGGGCTTTCTTTCCCCTTTCTTTGGCTTTCTTTTGGCTGTCTTTCCCCTTTCTTTGGGCTTTCTTTCCCCTTTCTTTGGGTTTTCTTTCCCTTTCTTTGGGCTTTCTTTCCCCTTTCTTTGGCTTTCTTTGCTCTTTCTTTCCCATTTCTTTGGGCTTTCTTTGGGCTTTCTTTCCCTTTCTTTGGGCTTTCTTTGGGCTTTCTTTGGGCTTTCTTTCCCCTTTCTTTCCCCTTTCTTTGGGCTTTCTTTGGGCTTTCTTTGGGCTTTCTTCCCCCTTTCTTTGGGCTTTCTTTCCCCTTTCTTTGGGCTTTATTTCACCTTTCTTTGGGCTTTCTTTCCCCTTTCCTTGGGCTTTCTTTCCCCTTTCTTTGGGCTTTCTTTCCCCTTTCTTTGGGGTTTCATTGGGCTTTCTTTCCCCTTTCTTTGGGGTTTCTTTGGGCTTTCTTTCCCTTTTCTTTGGGCTTTCTTTGGGCTTCCTTTCCCCTTTCTTTCCCCTTTCTTTGGGCTTTCTTTCCCCTTTCTTTCCCCTTTCTTTGGGCTTTGTTTCCCCTTTCTTTGGGCTTTCTTTCCCCTTTCTTTGGGCTTTCTTTCCCCTTTCTTTGGGCTTTCCTTGGTCTTTCTTTGGGCTTTCTTTGGGCTTTCTTCCCCCTTTCTTTCCAATTTCTTTGGGCTATTTTTGGGCTTTCTTGGGCTTTCTTTCCCCTTTCTTTGGGCTTTCTTTCCCCTTTCTTTGGGCTTTCTTTCTCCTTTCTTTGGGCTTTCTTTCCCCTTTCTTTGGGCTGTCATTCCCCTTTCTTTGGGCTTTCTTTCCCCTTTCTTTGGGCTTTCTTTCCCCTTTCTTTGGGCTTTCTTTCCCCTTTCTGTGGGCTTTCTTTGGGCTTTCTTTGGGCTTTCTTTGGGCTTTCTTTCCCCTTTCTTTGGGCTTTCTTTCCCCTTTCTTTGGGCTTTCCTTGGGCTTTCTTTGGGCTTTCTTTGGGTTTTCTTTCCCCTTTCTTTCCATTTTCTTTGGGCTTTCTTTGGGCTTTTTTTGGGCTTTCTTTCCCCTTTCTTTGGGCTTTCTTTCCCGTTTCTTTGGGCTTTCTTTGGGCTTTCTCTGGGCTTTCTTTCCCCTTTCTTTGGGCTGTCATTCCCCTTTCTTTGGGCTTTCTTTCCCCTTTCTTTGGGCTTTCTTTCCCCTTTCTATGGGCTTTCTTTGGGCTTTCTTTGGGCTTTTTTTGGGCTTTCTTTCCCCTTTCTTTGGGCTTTCTTTCCCGTTTCTTTGGTCTTTCCTTGGGCTTTCTTTGGGCTTTCTTTGGGCTTTCTTTGGGCTTTCTTTGGGCTTTCTTTCCCTTTTCTTTGGGCTTTCTTTCCCCTTTCTGTGGGCTTTCTTTGGGCTTTCTTTGGGCTTTCTTTGGGCTTTTTCCCCCCTTTCTTTGGGCTTTCTTTCCCCTTTCTTTGGTCTTTCCTTGGGCTTTCTTTGGGCTTTCTTTGGCCTTTCTTTGGGTTTTCTTTCCCCTTTCTTTCCACTTTCTTTGGGCTTTCTTTGGGCTTTCTTTGGGCTTTCTTTCTCCTTTCTTTGGGCTTTCTTTCCCCTTTCTTTGGGCTTTCTTTCCCCTTTCTTTGGGCTTTCTTTCCCCTTTCCTTGGGCTGTCATTCCCCTTTCTTTGGGCTTTCTTTCCCCTTTCCTTGGGCTTTCTTTCCCCTTTCTTTGGGCTTTCTTTGGGCTTTCTTTGGGATTTCCTTGGGCTTTCTTTGGGCTTTCTTTAGGCTTTCTTTGGGCTTTCTTTAGGCTTTCTTTCTCCTTTCTTTGGGTTTTCTTTCCCCTTTCTGTGGGCTTTTTTTGGGCTTTCTTTCCACTTTCTTTGGGCTTTCTTTCCCCTATCTTTGGGCTTTCCTTGGGCTTTCTTTGGGCTTTCTTTGGGTTTTCTTTCCCCTTTCTTTCCACTTTCTTTGGGCTTTCTTTGGGTTTTTTTTGGGCTTTCTTTCCCCTTTCTTTGGGCTTTCTTTCCCCTTTCTTTGGGCTTTCTTTCCCCTTTCTTTGGGCTTTCTTTCCCCTTTCTTTGGGCTTTCTTTCCCCTATCTTTGGGCTGTCATTCCCCTTTCTTTGGGCTTTCTTTCCCCTTTCTTTGGGCTTTCTTTCCCTTTTCTTTGGGCTTTCTTTGGGCTTTCTTTGGGCTTTCTCTGTGCTTTCTTTCCCCTTTCTTTGGGCTTTCTTTCCCCTTTCTTTAGGCTTTCTTTCCCCTTTCTTTGGGCTTTCTTTCCCCTTTCTTTGGCCTTTCTTTCCCCTTTCTTTCCCCTTTCTTTGGGCTTTCTTTCCCCTTTCTTTGGGATTTCTTTGGGCTGTCTTTCCCCTTTCTTTGGGCTTTCTTTCCCCTTTCTTTGGGTTTTCTTTGCACTTTCTTTGGGCTTTCTTTCCCCTTTCTTTGGGCTTTCTTTGCGCTTTCTTTCCCATTTCTTTGGGCATTCTTTGGCCTTTCTTTGGGCTTTCTTTCCCCTTTCTTTCCCCTTTCTTTGGGCTTTCTTTGGGCTTTCTTTGGGCTTTCTTTGGGCTTTCTTTCCCCTTTCTTTCCCCTTTCTTTGGGCTTTCTTTGGGCTTTTTTTGGGCTTTATTTCCCCTTTCTTTGGGCTTTCTTTCCCCTTTCCTTGGGCTTTCTTTCCCCTTTCTTTGGGCTTTCTTTCCCCTTTCTTTGGGGTTTCTTTGGGCTTTCTTTCCCCTTTCTTTGGGCTTTCTTTGGGCTTTCTTTCCCCTTTCTTTGGGCTTTCTTTGGGCTTTCTTTCCCCTTTCTTTACCCTTTCTTTGGGGTTTCTTTCCCCTTTCTTTCCCCTTTCTTTGGGCTTTGTTTCCCCTTTCTTTGGGCTTTCTTTCCCCTTTCTTTGGGCTTTTTTTTGGGCTTTCTTTCCCCTTTCTTTGGGCTTTCTTTCCCCTTTCTTTGGGCTTTCCTTGGGCTTTCTTTGGGCATCCTTTGGGTTTTCTTTCCCCTTTCTTTCCACTTTCTTTGGGCTTTCTTTGGGCTTTTTTTGGGCTTTCTTTCCCCTTTCTTTGGGCTTTCTTTCCCGTTTCTTTGGGCTTTCTTGGGCTTTCTCTGGGCTTTCTTTCCCCTTTCTTTGGGCTGTCATTCCCCTTTCTTTGGGCTTTCTTTCCCCTTTCTTTGGGCTTTATTTCCCTTTCTATGGGATTTCTTTGGGCTTTCTTTGGGCTTTTTTTGGGCTTTCTTTCCCCTTTATTTGGGCTTTCTTTCCCCTTTCTTTGGTCTTTCCTTGGGCTTTCTTTGGGCTTTCTTTGGGCTTTCTTTGGGCTTTCTTTCCCTTTTCTTTGGGCTCTTTCTTTCCCCTTTCTGTGGCTTTCTTTGGGCTTTCTTTGGGCTTTCTTTGGGGCTTTTTTTCCCCTTTCTTTGGGCTTTCTTTCCCCTTTCTTTGGTCTTCCCTTAGGCTTTCTTTGGGCTTTCTTTGGGTTTTCTTTCCCCTTTCTTTCCACTTTCTTTGGCTTTCTTTGTGCTTTCTTTCCCCTTTCTTTGGGCTTTCTTTCTCCTTTCTTTGGGCTTTCTTTCCCCTTTCCTTGGGCTGTCATTCCCCTTTCTTTGGGTTCTGTTTCTTCCCCTTTCCTTGGGCTTTCTTTCCCCTTTCTTTGGGCTTTCTTTGGGCTTTCTTTGGGATTTCCTTGGGCTTTCTTTGGGCTTTCTTTAGGCTTTCTTTGGGCTTTCTTTAGGCTTTCTTTCTCCTTTCTTTGGGTTTTCTTTCCCCTTTCTGTGCGCTTTTTTTGGGCTTTCTTTCCACTTTCTTTGGCTTTCTTTCCCCTTTCTTTGGGCTTTCCTTGGGCTTTCTTTGGCTTTCTTTGGGTTTTCTTTCCCCTTTCTTTAAACTTTCTTTGGCTTTCTTTGGGCTTTTTTTGGGCTTTCTTTCCCCCTTTCTTTGGAGCTTTCTTTCCCCTTTCTTTGGGCTTTCTTTCCCCTTTCTTTGGGCTTTCTTTCCCCTTTCTTTGGGCTTTCTTTCCCCTATCTTTGGGCTGTCATTCCCCTTTCTTTGGCTTTCTTTCCCCTTTCTTTGGGCTTTCTTTCCCTTTTCTTTGGGCTTTCTTTGGGCTTTCTTTGGGCTTTCTCTGTGCTTTCTTTCCCCTTTCTTTGGGCTTTCTTTCCCCTCTTTCTTTAGGCTTTCTTTCCCTTTCTTTGGGCTTTCTTTCCCCTTTCTTTGGCCTTTCTTTGAGCTTTCTTTCCCCTTTCTTTGGGCTTTCTTTCCCCTTTCTTTGGGATTTCTTTGGGCTGTCTTTCCCTTTCTTTGGGCTTTCTTTCCCCTTTCTTTGGGTTTTCTTTGCACTTTCTTTGGCTTTCTTTCCCCTTTCTTTGGGCTTTCTTTGCGCTTTCTTTCCCATTTCTTTGGGCATTCTTTGGGCTTTCTTTCCCCTTTCTTTGGGCTTTCTTTGGCTTTCTTTGGGCTTTCTTTGGGCTTTCTTTCCCCTTTCTTTCCCCTTTCTTTGGGCTTTCTTTGGGCTTTCTTCCCCTTTCTTTGGTCTTTCTTCCCCTTTCTTTGGGCTTTATTTCCCCTTTCTTTGGGCTTTCTTTCCCCTTTCCTTGGGCTTTCTTTCCCCTTTCTTTGGGCTTTCTTTCCCCTTTCTTTGGGGTTTCTTTGGGCTTTCTTTCCCCTTTCTTTGGGGTTTCTTTGGGCTTTCTTTCCCCTTTCTTTGGGCTTTCTTTGGGCTTTCTTTCCCCTTTCTTTACCCTTTCTTTGGGGTTTCTTTCCCCTTTCTTTCCCCTTTCTTTGGCTTTGTTTCCCCTTTCTTTGGGCTTTCTTTCCCCTTTCTTTGGCTTTTTTTTGGGCTTTCTTTCCCTTTCTTTGGGCTTTCTTTCCCCTTTCTTTGGGCTTTCCTTGGGCTTTCTTTGGGCTTTCTTTGGGTTTTCTTTCCCCTTTCTTTCCACTTTCTTTGGGCTTTCTTTGGGCTTTTTTTGGGCTTTCTTTCCCCTTTCTTTGGGCTTTCTTTCCCGTTTCTTTGGGCTTTCTTTGGGCTTTCTCTGGGCTTTCTTTCCCCTTTCTTTGGGCTGTCATTCCCCTTTCTTTGGGCTTTCTTTCCCCTTTCTTTGGGCTTTCTTTCCCCTTTCTATGGGCTTTCTTTGGGCTTTCTTTGGGCTTTTTTTGGGCTTTCTTTCCCCTTTCTTTGGGCTTTCTTTCCCCTTTCTTTGGTCTTTCCTTGGGCTTTCTTTGGGCTTTCTTTGGGCTTTCTTTGGGCTTTCTTTGGGCTTTCTTTCCCTTTTCTTTGGGCTTTCTTTCCCCTTTCTGTGGGCTTTCTTTGGGCTTTCTTTGGGCTTTCTTTGGGCTTTTTTTTCCCCTTTCTTGGGCTTTCTTTCCCCTTTCTTTGGTCTTCCCTTAGGCTTTCTTTGGGCTTTCTTTGGGTTTTCTTTCCCCTTTCTTTCCACTTTCTTTGGCTTTCTTTGTGCTTTCTTTCCCCTTTCTTTGGGCTTTCTTTCCCTTTCTTTGGGCTTTCTTTCCCTTTCTTTGGGCTTTCTTTCCCCTTTCCTTGGGCTGTCATTCCCCTTTCTTTGGGCTTTCTTTTCCATTTCTTTGGGCTTTCTTTCCCCTTCTTTGGGCTTTCTTTCCCCTTTCTTTGGGCTTTCTTTCCCCTTTCTTTGGGCTGTCATTCCCCTTTCTTTGGGCTTTCTTTCCCCTTTCTTTGGGCTTTCTTTCCCCTTTCTTTGGGCTTTCTTTGGGCTTTCTTTGGGATTTCTTTGGGCTTTCTTTGGGCTTTCTTTAGGCTTTCTTTGGGCTTTCTTTAGGCTTTCTTTCCCCTTTCTTTGGGCTTTCTTTCCCCTTTCTGTGGGCTTTTTTTGGGCTTTCTTTCCCCTTTCTTTGGGCTTTCTTTCCCCTTTCTTTGGGCTTTCCTTGGGCTTTCTTTGGCTTTCTTTGGGTTTTCTTTCCCTTTCTTTCCACTTTCTTTGGGCTTTCTTTGGGCTTTTTTTGGGCTTTCTTTCCCCTTTCTTTGGGCCTTCTTTCCCTTTTCTTTGGGCTTTCTTTGGGCTTTCTTTGGGCTTTCTCTGGGCTTTCTTTCCCCTTTCTTTGGGCTTTCTTTCCCCTTTCTTTGGGCTTTCTTTCCCCTTTCTTTGGGCTTTCTTTGGGCTTTCTTTGGCCTTTCTTTGAGCTTTCTTTCCCCTTTCTTTGGGCTATCTTTCCCTTTCTTTGGGATTTCTTTGGGCTGTCTTTCCCCTTTCTTTGGGCTTTCTTTCCCCTTTCTTTGGGTTTTCTTTCCCCTTTCTTTGGGCTTTCTTTCCCCTTTCTTTGGGCTTTCTTTGCGCTTTCTTTCCCCTTTCTTTGGGCTTTCTTTGCGCTTTCTTTCCCCTTTCTTTGGGCTTTCTTTGGGCTTTCTTTGGGCTTTCTTTGGGCTTTCTTCCCCCTTTTTTTGGGCTTTCTTTCCCCTTTCTTTGGGCTTTATTTCCCCCTTTCTTTGCGTTTCTTTCCCCTTTCCTTGGGCTTTCTTTCCCCTTTCTTTGGGCTTTATTTCCCCTTTCTTTGGGGTTTCTTTGGGCTTTCTTTCCCCTTTCTTTGGGGTTTCTTTGGGCTTTCTTTCCCCTTTCTTTGGGCTTTCTTTGGGCTTTCCTTCCCCTTTCATTACCCTTTCTTTGGGGTTTCTTTCCCCTTTCTTTCCCCTTTCTTTGGGCTTTGTTTCCCCTTTCTTTGGGCTTTTTTCCCCTTTCTTTGGCTTTCTTTGGGCTTTCTTTCCCCTTCTTTGGGCTTTCTTTCCCCTTTCTTTGGGCTTTCCTTGGGCTTTCTTTGGGCTTTCTTTGGGCTTTCTTTCCTTTCTTTCCAATTTCTTTGGGCTATCTTTGGGCATTCTTGGGATTTCTTTCCCCTTTCTTTGGGCTTTCTTTCCCCTTTCTTTGGGCTTTCTTTGGGCTTTCTCTGGGCTTTCTTTCCCCTTTCTTTGGGCTTTCTTTCCCCTTTCTTTGGGCTTTCTTTCCCCTTTCTTTGGGCTTTCTTTGGGCTTTCTTGGGCTTTCTTTGGGCTTTTTTTGGGCTTTCTTTCCCCTTTCTTTGGGCTTTCTTTCCCGTTTCTTTGGGCTTTCTTTGGGCTTTCTCTGGGCTTTCTTTCCCCTTTCTTTGGGCTGTCATTCCCCTTTCTTTGGGCTTTCTTTCCCCTTTCTTTGGGCTTTCTTTCCCCTTTCTATGGGCTTTCTTTGGGCTTTCTTTGGGCTTTTTTTGGGCTTTCTTTCCCCTTTCTTTGGGCTTTCTTTCCCCTTTCTTTGGTCTTTCCTTGGGCTTTCTTTGGGCTTTCTTTGGGCTTTCTTTGGGCTTTCTTTGGGCTTTCTTTCCCTTTTCTTTGGGCTTTCTTTCCCCTTTCTGTGGGCTTTCTTTGGGCTTTCTTTGGGCTTTCTTTGGGCTTTTTTTCCCCTTTCTTTGGGCTTTCTTTCCCCTTTCTTTGGTCTTCCCTTAGGCTTTCTTTGGGCTTTCTTTGGGTTTTCTTTCCCCTTTCTTTCCACTTTCTTTGGGCTTTCTTTGTGCTTTCTTTCCCCTTTCTTTGGGCTTTCTTTCCCCTTTCTTTGGGCTTTCTTTCCCCTTTCTTTGGGCTTTCTTTCCCCTTTCCTTGGGCTGTCATTCCCCTTTCTTTGGGCTTTCTTTTCCATTTCTTTGGGCTTTCTTTCCCCTTTCTTTGGGCTTTCTTTCCCCTTTCTTTGGGCTTTCTTTCCCCTTTCTTTGGGCTTTTCCTTGGGCTTTCTTTGGCTTTTCTTTGGGCTTTCTTTCCCCTTTCTTTCCAATTTCTTTGGGCTATCTTTGGGCATTCTTGGGATTTCTTTCCCCTTTCTTTGGGTTTTCTTTCCCCTTTTCTTTGGGCTTTCTTTCCCCTTTCTTTGGGCTTTCTTTGCGCTTTCTTTCCCCTTTCTTTGGGCTTTCTTTGGGCTTTCTTTGGGCTTTCTTTCCCCTTTCTTTCCCCTTTCTTTGGGCTTTCTTTGGGCTTTCTTCCCCCTTTTTTTGGGCTTTCTTTCCCCTTTCTTTGGGCTTTATTTCCCCTTTCTTTGCGTTTCTTTCCCCTTTCCTTGGGCTTTCTTTCCCCTTTCTTTGGGCTTTATTTCCCCTTTCTTTGGGGTTTCTTTGGGCTTTCTTTCCCCTTTCTTTGGGGTTTCTTTGGGCTTTCTTTCCCCTTTCTTTGGGCTTTCTTTGGGCTTTCTTTCCCCTTTCATTACCCTTTCTTTGGGGTTTCTTTCCCCTTTCTTTCCCCTTTCTTTGGGCTTTGTTTCCCCTTTCTTTGGGCTTTTTTCCCCTTTCTTTGGGCTTTCTTTGGGCTTTCTTTCCCCTTTCTTTGGGCTTTCTTTCCCCTTTCTTTGGGCTTTCCTTGGGCTTTCTCTGGGCTTTCTTTCCCCTTTCTTTGGGCTTTCTTTCCCCTTTCTTTGGGCTTTCTTTCCCCTTTCTTTGGGCTTTCTTTGGGCTTTCTTTGGGCTTTCTTTGGGCTTTTTTTGGGCTTTCTTTCCCCTTTCTTTGGGCTTTCTTTCCCGTTTCTTTGGGCTTTCTTTGGGCTTTCTCTGGGCTTTCTTTCCCCTTTCTTTGGGCTGTCATTCCCCTTTCTTTGGGCTTTCTTTCCCCTTTATTTGGGCTTTCTTTCCCCTTTCTATGGGCTTTCTTTGGGCTTTCTTTGGGCTTTTTTTTGGGCTTTCTTTCCCCTTTCTTTGGGCTTTCTTTCCCCTTTCTTTGGTCTTTCCTTGGGCTTTCTTTGGGCTTTCTTTGGGCTTTCTTTGGGCTTTCTTTGGGCTTTCTTTCCCTTTTCTTTGGGCTTTCTTTCCCCTTTCTGTGGGGCTTTCTTTGGGCTTTCTTTGGGCTTTCTTTGGGCTTTTTTTCCCCTTTCTTTGGGCTTTCTTTCCCCTTTCTTTGGTCTTCCCTTAGGCTTTCTTTGGGCTTTCTTTGGGTTTTCTTTCCCCTTTCTTTCCACTTTCTTTGGGCTTTCTTTGTGCTTTCTTTCCCCTTTCTTTGGGCTTTCTTTCCCCTTTCTTTGGGCTTTCTTTCCCCTTTCTTTGGGCTTTCTTTCCCCTTTTCCTTGGGCTGTCATTCCCCTTTCTTTGGGCTTTCTTTTCCATTTCTTTGGGCTTTCTTTCCCCTTTCTTTGGGCTTTCTTTCCCCTTTATTTGGGCTTTCTTTCCCCTTTCTTTGGGCTGTCATTCCCCTTTCTTTGGGCTTTCTTTCCCCTTTCTTTGGGCTTTCTTTCCCCTTTCTTTGGGCTTTCTTGGGCTTTCTTTGGGATTTCTTTGGGCTTTCTTTGGGCTTTCTTTAGGCTTTCTTTGGGCTTTCTTTAGGCTTTCTTTCCCCTTTCTTTGGGCTTTCTTTCCCCTTTCTGTGGGCTTTTTTTGGGCTTTCTTTCCCCTTTCTTTGGGCTTTCTTTCCCCTTTCTTTGGGCTTTCCTTGGGCTTTCTTTGGGCTTTCTTTGGGTTTTCTTTCCCCTTTCTTTCCACTTTCTTTGGGCTTTCTTTGGGCTTTTTTTGGGCTTTCTTTCCCCTTTCTTTGGGCCTTCTTTCCCTTTTCTTTGGGCTTTCTTTGGGCTTTCTTTGGGCTTTCTCTGGGCTTTCTTTCCCCTTTCTTTGGGCTTTCTTTCCCCTTTCTTTGGGCTTTCTTTCCCCTTTCTTTGGGCTTTCTTTCCCCTTTCTTTGGACTTTCTTTGAGCTTCTTTCCCTTTCTTTGGGCTATCTTTCCCCTTTCTTTGGGATTTCTTTGGGCTGTCTTTCCCCTTTCTTTGGGCTTTCTTTCCCCTTTCTTTGGGTTTTCTTTCCCCTTTCTTTGGCTTTCTTTCCCCTTTCTTTGGGCTTTCTTTGCGCTTTCTTTCCCCTTTCTTTGGGCTTTCTTTGGGCTTTCTTTGGGCTTTCTTTCCCTTTCTTTCCCCCTTTCTTTGGCTTTCTTTGGCTTTCTTCCCCCTTTTTTTGGGCTTTCTTTCCCTTTCTTTGGGCTTTATTTCCCCTTTCTTTGCGTTTCTTTCCCCTTTCCTTGGGCTTTCTTTCCCCTTTCTTTGGGCTTTATTTCCCCTTTCTTTGGGGTTTCTTTGGGCTTTCTTTCCCCTTTCTTTGGGTTTCTTTGGGCTTTCTTTCCCCTTTCTTTGGGCTTTCTTTGGGCTTTCCTTCCCCTTTCATTACCCTTTCTTTGGGGTTTCTTTCCCCTTTCTTTCCCCTTTCTTTGGGCTTTGTTTCCCCTTTCTTTGGGCTTTTTTCCCCTTTCTTTGGGCTTTCTTTGGGCTTTCTTTCCCTTTCTTTGGGCTTTCTTTCCCCTTTCTTTGGGCTTTCCCTTGGGCTTTCTTTGGGCTTTCTTTGGGCTTTCTTTCCCCTTTCTTTCCAATTTCTTTGGGCTATCTTTGGGCATTCTTGGGATTTCTTTCCCCTTTCATTGGGCTTTCTTTCCCCTTTCTTTGGGCTTTCTTTGGCTTTCTCTGGGCTTTCTTTCCCCTTCTTTGGGCTTTCTTTCCCCTTTGTTTGGGCTTTCTTTCCCCTTTCTTTGGCTTTCTTTGGGCTTTCTTTGGGCTTTCTTTGGGCTTTTTTTGGGCTTTCTTTCCCCCTTTCTTTGGGCTTTCTTTCCCGTTTCTTTGGGCTTTCTTTGGGCTTTCTCTGGGCTTTCTTTCCCCTTTCTTTGGGCTGTCATTCCCTTTCTTTGGGCTTTCTTTCCCCTTTCTTTGGGCTTTCTTTCCCCTTTCTATGGGCTTTCTTTGGGCTTTCTTTGGGCTTTTTTTGGGCTTTCTTTCCCCTTTCTTTGGGCTTTCTTTCCCCTTTCTTTGGTCTTTCCTTGGGCTTTCTTTGGGCTTTCTTTGGGCTTTCTTTGGGCTTTCTTTGGGCTTTCTTTCCCTTTTCTTTGGGCTTTCTTTCCCCTTTCTGTGGGCTTTCTTTGGGCTTTCTTTGGGCTTTCTTTGGGCTTTTTTTCCCCTTTCTTTGGGCTTTCTTTCCCCTTTCTTTGGTCTTCCCTTAGGCTTTCTTTGGGCTTTCTTTGGGTTTTCTTTCCCCTTTCTTTCCACTTTCTTTGGGCTTTCTTTGTGCTTTCTTTCCCCTTTCTTTGGGCTTTCTTTCCCCTTTCTTTGGGCTTTCTTTCCCCTTTCTTTGGGCTTTCTTTCCCCTTTCCTTGGGCTGTCATTCCCCTTTCTTTGGGCTTTCTTTTCCATTTCTTTGGGCTTTCTTTCCCCTTTCTTTGGGCTTTCTTTCCCCTTTCTTTGGGCTTTCTTTCCCCTTTCTTTGGGCTGTCATTCCCCTTTCTTTGGCTTTCTTTCCCCTTTCTTTGGGCTTTCTTTCCCCTTTCTTTGGGCTTTCTTTGGGCTTTCTTTGGGATTTCTTTGGGCTTTCTTTGGGCTTTCTTTAGGCTTTCTTTGGGCTTTCTTTAGGCTTTCTTTCCCCTTTCTTTGGCTTTCTTTCCCCTTTCTGTGGGCTTTTTTTGGGCTTCTTCCCCTTTCTTTGGGCTTTCTTTCCCCTTTCTTTGGGCTTTCCTTGGGCTTTCTTTGGGCTTTCTTTGGGTTTTCTTTCCCCTTTCTTTCCACTTTTCTTTGGGCTTTCTTTGGGCTTTTTTTGGCTTTCTTTCCCCTTTCTTTGGGCCTTCTTTCCCTTTTCTTTGGGCTTTCTTTGGGCTTTCTTTGGGCTTTCTCTGGGCTTTCTTTCCCCTTTCTTTGGGCTTTCTTTCCCCTTTCTTTGGGCTTTCTTTCCCCTTTCTTGGGCTTTCTTTCCCCTTTCTTTGGCCTTTCTTTGAGCTTTCTTTCCCCTTTCTTTGGGCTTTCTTTCCCCTTTCTTTGGGATTTCTTTGGGCTGTCTTTCCCCTTTCTTTGGGCTTTCTTTCCCCTTTCTTTGGGTTTTCTTTCCCCTTTCTTTGGGCTTTCTTTCCCCTTTCTTTGGGCTTTCTTTGCGCTTTCTTTCCCCTTTCTTTGGGCTTTCTTTGGGCTTTCTTTGGGCTTTCTTTCCCCTTTCTTTCCCCTTTCTTTGGGCTTTCTTTGGGCTTTCTTCCCCCTTTTTTTGGGCTTTATTTCCCCTTTCTTTGCGTTTCTTTCCCCTTTCCTTGGGCTTTCTTTCCCCTTTCTTTGGGCTTTATTTCCCCTTTCTTTGGGGTTTCTTTGGGCTTTCTTTCCCCTTTCTTTGGGGTTTCTTTGGGCTTTCTTTCCCCTTTCTTTGGGCTTTCTTTGGGCTTTCTTTCCCCTTTCATTACCCTTTCTTTGGGGTTTCTTTCCCCTTTCTTTCCCCTTTCTTTGGCTTTGTTTCCCCTTTCTTTGGGCTTTTTTCCCCTTTCTTTGGGCTTTCTTTGGGCTTTCTTTCCCCTTTCTTTGGGCTTTCTTTCCCCTTTCTTTGGGCTTTCCTTGGGCTTTCTTTGGCTTTCTTTGGGCTTTCTTTCCCCTTTCTTTCCAATTTCTTTGGGCTATCTTTGGGCATTCTTGGGATTTCTTTCCCCTTTCTTTGGGCTTTCTTTCCCCTTTCTTTGGGCTTTCTTTGGGCTTTCTCTGGGCTTTCTTTCCCCTTTCTTTGGGCTTTCTTTCCCCTTTCTTTGGGCTTTCTTCCCCCTTTCTTGGGCTTTCTTTGGGCTTTCTTTGGGCTTTCTTTGGGCTTTCTTTGGGCTTTCTTTGGGCTTTCTTTGGGCTTTCTTTGGGCTTTCTTTGGGCTTTCTTTCCCCTTTCTGTGGGCTTTCTTTGGGCTTTCTTTGGGCTTTCTTTGGGCTTTCTTTGGGTTTATTTCCCCTTTCTTTCCACTTTCATTGGGCTTTCTTTCCAATTTCTTTGGTCTTTCCTTGGGCTTTCAATGGGCTTTCTTTGGGTTTTCTTTCCCCTTTCTTTCCACTTTCATTGGGCTTTCTTTGGGCTTTCTTTCCCCTTTCTTTGGGCTTTCTTTCCCTTTCTTTGGGCTTTCTTTCCCCTTTCTTTGGGCTTTCTTTCCCCTTTCTTTGGGCTTTCTGTCCCCTTTCTTTGGGCCTTCTTTCCCCTTTCTCTGGGCTGTCATTCCCCTTTCTTTGGGCTTTCTTTCCCCTTTCTTTGGGCTTTCTTTCCCTTTTCTTTGGGCTTTCTTTGGGCTTTCTTTGGGCTTTCTTTTGGCTTTCTCTGGGCTTTCTTTCCCCTTTCTTTGGGCTTTCTTTCCCCTTTCTGTGGGCTTTCTTTGGGCTTTCTTTGGGCTTTCTTTCCCCTTTCTTTGGGCTTTCTTTCCCCTTTCTTTGGGCTTTCTTTCCCCTTTCCTTGGGCTGTCATTCCCCTTTCTTTGGGCTTTCTTTCCCATTTCTTTGGGCTTTCTTTCCCCTTTTCTTTGGGCTTTCTTTCCCTTTCTTTGGGCTTTCTTTCCCCTTTCTTTGGGCTTTCTTTCCCCTTTCTTTGGGCTGTCATTCCCCTTTCTTTGGGCTTTCTTTCCCCTTTCTTTGGGCTTTCTTTCCCCTTTCTTTGGGCTTTCTTTGGGCTTTCTTTGGGATTTGTTTGGGCTTTCTTTGGGCTTTCTTTAGGCTTTCTTTGGGCTTTCTTTAGGCTTTCTTTCCCCCTTTCTTTGGGCTTTCTTTCCCCTTTCTGTGGGGCTTTTTTTGGGTTTCTTTCCCCTTTCTTTGGGCTTTCTTTCCCCTTTCTTTGGGCTTTCCTTGGGCTTTCTTTGGGCTTTCTTTGGGTTTTCTTTCCCCTTTCTTTCCACTTTCTTTGGGCTTTCTTTGGGCTTTTTTTGGGCTTTCTTTCCCCTTTCTTTGGGCTTTCATTCCCCTTTCTTTGGGCTTTCTTTCCCCTTTCTTTGGGCTTTCTTTCCCCTTTCTTTGGCTTTCTTTCCCCTATCTTTGGGCTGTCATTCCCCTTTCTTTGGGCTTTCTTTCCCCTTTCTTTGGGCTTTCTTTCCCTTTTCTTTGGGCTTTCTTTGGGCTTTCTTTGGGCTTTCTCTGGGCTTTCTTTCCCCTTTCTTTGGGCTTTCTTTCCCCTTTCTTTGGGCTTTCTTTCCCCTTTCTTTGGGCTTTCTTTCCCCTTTCTTTGGGCTTTCTTTCCCCTTTCCTTGGCCTTTCTTTGAGCTTTCTTTCCCATGTCTTTGGGCTTTCTTTGGGCTTTCTTTCCCCTTTCTTTCCCCTTTCTTTGGGCTTTCTTTGGGCTTTCTTCCCCCTTACTTTGGGCTTTCTTTCCCCTTTCTTTGGGCTTTCTTTCCCCTTTCTTTGGCCTTTCTTTGGGCTGTCTTTCCCATTTCTTTGGGCTTTCTTTCCCCTTTCTTTGGGTTTTTCTTTCCCCTTTCTTTGGTCTTTCTTTCCCCTTTCTTTGGGCTTTCTTTGCGCTTTCTTTCCCATTACTTTGGGCTTTCTTTGGGCTTTCTTTCCACTTTCTTTGGGCTTTCTTTGGGCTTTCTTTCCCCTTTCTTTCCCCTTTCTTTGGGCTTTCTTTGGGCTTTCTTCCCCCTTTCTTTGGGCTTTCTTTCCCCTTTCTTTGGGCTTTATTTCCCCTTTCTTTGGGCTTTCTTTCCCCTTTCCATGGGCTTTCTTTCCCCTTTCTTTGGGCTTTCTTTCCCCTTTCTTTGGGGTTTCTTTGGGCTTTCTTTCCCCTTTCTTTGGGGTTTCTTTGGGCTTTCTTTCCCCTTTCTTTGGGCTTTCTTTGGGCTTTCTTTCCCCTTTCTTTCCCCTTTCTTTGGGCTTTCTTTCCCCTTTTCTTTCCCCTTTCTTTGGGCTTTGTTTCCCCTTTCTTTGGGCTTTCTTTCCCCTTTCTTTTGGCTTTCTTTGCCCTTTCTTTGGGCTTTCTTTGGGCTTTCTTTGGGCTTTCTTTCCCCTTTCTTTGGGCTTTCTTTCCCCTTTCTGTGGGCTTTCTTTGGGCTTCTTCCCCCTTTCTTTGGGCTTTCTTTCCCCTTTCTTTGGGCTTTCTTTCCCCTTTCTTTGGGCTTTCTTTGGGCTGTCTTTCCCCTTTCTTTGGGCTTTCTTTCCCCTTTCTTTGGGTTTTCTTTCCCCTTTCTTTGGGCTTTTCTTTCCCCTTTCTTTGGGCTTTCTTTGCGCTTTCTTTCCCATTTCTTTGGGCTTTCTTTGGGCTTTCTTTCCCCTTTCTTTGGGCTTTCTTTGGGCTTTCTTTGGGCTTTCTTTCCCCTTTCTTTCCCCTTTCTTTGGGCTTTCTTTGGGCTTTCTTTGGGCTTTCTTCCCCCTTTCTTTGGGCTTTCTTTCCCCTTTCTTTGGGCGTTATTTCCCCTTTCTTTGGGCTTTATTTCCCCTTTCCATGGGCTTTCTTTCCCCTTTCTTTGGGCTTTCTTTCCCCTTTCTTTGGGGTTTCTTTGGGCTTTCTTTCCCCTTTCTTTGGGGTTTCTTTGGGCTTTCTTTCCCTTTCTTTGGGCTTTCTTTGGGCTTTCTTTCCCCTTTCTTTGGGCTTTCTTTCCCCTTTCTTTCCCCTTTCTTTGGGCTTTGTTTCCCCTTTCTTTGGGCTTTCTTTCCCCATTCTTTTGGCTTTCTTTGCCCCTTTCTTTTTGCTTTCTTTGGGCTTTCTTTGGGCTTTCTTTCCCCTTTCTTTGGGCTTTCTTTCCCCTTTCTGTGGGCTTTCTTTAGACTTTCTTTGGGCTTTCTTTGGGCTTTCTTTCCTCTTTCTTTCCAATTTCTTTGGGCTATCTTTGGGCTTTCTTGGGCTTTCTTTCCCCTTTCTTTGGGCTTTCTTTCCCCTTTCTTTGGGCTTTCTTTCCCCTTTCTTTGGGCTTTCTTTCCCCTTTCTTTGGGCTGTCATTCCCCTTTCCTTGGGCTTTCTTTCCCCTTTCTTTGGGCTTTCTTTCCCCTTTCTTTGGGCTTTCTTTGGGCTTTCTTTGGGATTTCTTTGGGCTTTCTTTCGGCTTTCTTTAGGCTTTCTTTGGGCTTTCTTTAGGCTTTCTTTCCCCTTTCTTTGGGCTTTCTTTCCCCTTTCTGTGGGCTTTTTTTGGGCTTTCTTTCCCCTTTCTTTGGGCTTTCTTTCCCCTTTCTTTGGGTTTTCCTTGGGCTTTCTTTGGGCTTTCTTAGGGTTTTCTTTCCCCTTTCTTTCCACTTTCTTTGGGCTTTCTTTGGGCTTTTTTTTGGGCTTTCTTTCCCCTTTCTTTGGGCTTTCTTTCCCTTTCTTTGGGCTTTCTTTCCCTTTCCTTGGGCTTTCTTTCCCCTTTCTTTGGGCTTTCTTTCCCCTATCTTTGGGCTGTCATTCCCCTTTCTTTGGGCTTTCTTTCCCCTTTCTTTGGGCTTTCTTTCCCTTTTCTTTGGGCTTTCTTTGGGCTTTCTTTGGGCTTTCTCTGGGCTTTCTTTCCCCTTTCTTTGGGCTTTCTTTCCCCTTTCTTTGGGCTTTCTTTCCCCTTTCTTTGGGCTTTCTTTCCCCTTTCTTTGGGCTTTCTTTCCCCTTTCTTTGGCCTTTCTTTGAGCTTTCTGTCCCTTTCTTTGGGCTTTCTTTCCCCTTTCTTTGGGCTTTCTTTTGGCTGTCTTTCCCCTTTTTTGGGCTTTCTTTCCCCTTTCTTTGGGTTTTCTTTCCCCTTTCTTTGGGCTTTCTTTCCCCTTTCTTTCCCCTTTCTTTGGGCTTTGTTTCCCCTCTCTTTGGGCTTTCTTTCCCCTTTCTTTGGGCTTTCTTTGGGCTTTCTTTCCAATTTCTTTGCGCTTTCTTTCGCCTTCTTTCCCCTTTCTTTGGGCTTTCTTTGGGCTTTCTTTGGGCTTTCTTTCCCCTTTCTTTGGGCTTTCTTTGGGCTTTCTTTGGGCTTTCTTTCCCCTTTCTTTCCCTTTCTTTGGGCTTTCTTTGGGCTTTCTTTGGGCTTTCTTCCCCCTTTCTTTGGGCTTTCTTTCCCCTTTCTTTGGGCTTTATTTCACCTTTCTTTGGGCTTTCTTTCCCCTTTCCTTGGGCTTTCTTTCCCCTTTCTTTGGGCTTTCTTTCCCCTTTCTTTGGGGTTTCTTTGGGCTTTCTTTCCCCTTTCTTTGGGGTTTCTTTGGGCTTTCTTTCCCTTTTCTTTGGGCTTTCTTTGGGCTTTCTTTCCCCTTTCTTTCCCCTTTCTTTGGGCTTTCTTTCCCCTTTCTTTCCCCTTTCTTTGGGCTTTGTTTCCCCTTTCTTTGGGCTTTCTTTCCCCTTTCTTTGGGCTTTCTTTCCCCTTTCTTTGGGCTTTCCTTGGGCTTTCTTTGGGCTCTCTTTGGGCTTTCTTCCCCTTTCTTTCCAATTTCTTTGGGCTATTTTTGGGCTTTCTTGGGCTTTCTTTCCCCTTTCTTTGGGCTTTCTTTCCCCTTTCTTTGGGCTTTCTTTCTCCTTTCTTTGGGCTTTCTTTCCCCTTTCTTTGGGCTGTCATTCCCTTTCTTTGGGCTTTCTATCCCCTTTCTTTGGGCTTTCTTTCCCCTTTCTTTGGGCTTTCTTTCCCCTTTCTGTGGGCTTAATTTGGGCTTTCTTTGGGCTTTCTTTGGGCTTTCTTTCCCCTTTCTTTGGTCTTCCCCTTAGGCTTTCTTTGGGTTTTCTTTCCCTTTCTTTCCACTTTCTTTGGGCTTTCTTTGGGCTTTCTTTCCCCTTTCTTTGGGCTTTCTTTCCCCTTTCTTTGGGCTTTCTTTCCCCTTTCTTTGGGCTTTCTTTCCCCTTTCTTTGGGTTTTCTTTCCCTTTCTTTGGGCTTTCTTTCCCTTTCTTTGGGCTTTCTTTGCGCTTTCTTTCTCATTTCTTTGGGCTTTCTTTGGGCTTTCTTTCCCCTTTCTTTGGGCTTTTCTTTGGGCTTTCTTTGGGCTTTCTTCCCCCTTTCTTTCCCCTTTCTTTGGGCTTTCTTTCCCCTTTCTTTGGGCTTTATTTCCCCTTTCTTTGCGTTTCTTTCCCCTTTCCTTGGGCTTTCTTTCCCCTTTCTTTGGGCTTTCTTTCCCCTTTCTTTGGGGTTTCTTTGGGCTTTCTTTCCCCTTTCTTTACCCTTTCTTGGGGTTTCTTTCCCCTTTCTTTCCCCTTTCTTTGGGCTTTGTTTCCCCTTTCTTTGGGCTTTCTTTCCCCTTTCTTTGGGCTTTCTTTGCTTTCTTTCCCCTTTCTTTGGGCTTTCTTTCCCCTTTCTTTGGGCTTTCCTTGGGCTTTCTTTGGGCTTTCTTTGGGCTTTCTGTCCCCTTTCTTTCCAATTTCTTTGGGCTATCTTTGGGCATTCTTGGGCTTTCTTTCCCCTTTCTTTGGGCTTTCTTTGAGCTTTCTTTCCCCTTTCTTTGGGCTTCTTTCCCCTTTCTTTGGGCTTTCTTTTGGCTGTCTTTCCCCTTTTTTGGGCTTTCTTTCCCCTTTCTTTGGGTTTTCTTTCCCCTTTCTTTGGGCTTTCTTTCCCCTTTCTTTCCCCTTTCTTTGGGCTTTGTTTCCCCCCCTCTTTGGGCTTTCTTTCCCCTTTCTTTGGGCTTTCTTTGGGCTTTCTTTCCAATTTCTTTGCGCTTTCTTTCGCCTTTCTTTCCCCCTTTCTTTGGGCTTTCTTTGGGCTTTCTTTGGGCTTTCTTTCCCCTTTCTTTGGGCTTTCTTTGGGCTTTCTTTGGGCTTTCTTTCCCCTTTCTTTCCCCTTTCTTTGGGCTTTCTTTGGGCTTTCTTTGGGCTTTCTTCCCCCTTTCTTTGGGCTTTCTTTCCCCTTTCTTTGGGCTTTATTTCACCTTTCTTTGGGCTTTCTTTCCCCTTTCCTTGGGCTTTCTTTCCCCTTTCTTTGGGCTTTCTTTCCCCTTTCTTTGGGGTTTCTTTGGGCTTTCTTTCCCCTTTCTTTGGGGTTTCTTTGGGCTTTCTTTCCCTTTTCTTTGGGCTTTCTTTGGGCTTTCTTTCCCCTTTCTTTCCCCTTTCTTTGGGCTTTCTTTCCCCTTTCTTTCCCCTTTCTTTGGGCTTTGTTTCCCCTTTCTTTGGGCTTTCTTTCCCCTTTCTTTGGGCTTTCTTTCCCCTTTCTTTGGGCTTTCCTTGGGATTTCTTTGGGCTCTCTTTGGGCTTTCTTCCCCCTTTCTTTCCAATTTCTTTGGGCTATTTTTGGGCTTTCTTGGGCTTTCTTTCCCCTTTCTTTGGGCTTTCTTTCCCCTTTCTTTGGGCTTTCTTTCTCCTTTCTTTGGGCTTTCTTTCCCCTTTCTTTGGGCTGTCATTCCCCTTTCTTTGGGCTTTCTATCCCCTTTCTTTGGGCTTTCTTTCCCCTTTCTTTGGGCTTTCTTTCCCCTTTCTGTGGGCTTAATTTGGGCTTTCTTTGGGCTTTCTTTGGGCTTCCTTTCCCCTTTCTTTGGTCTTCCCTTAGGCTTTCTTTGGGTTTTCTTTCCCCTTTCTTTCCACTTTCTTTGGGCTTTCTTTGGGCTTTCTTTCCCCTTTCTTTGGGCTTTCTTTCCCCTTTCTTTGGGCTTTCTTTCCCCTTTCTTTGGGCTTTCTTTCCCCTTTCTTTGGGTTTTCTTTCCCCTTTCTTTGGGCTTTCTTTCCCCTTTCTTTGGGCTTTCTTTGCGCTTTCTTTCTCATTTCTTTGGGCTTTCTTTGGGCTTTCTTTCCCCTTTCTTTGGGCTTTCTTTGGGCTTTCTTTGGGCTTTCTTCCCCCTTTCTTTCCCCTTTCTTTGGGCTTTCTTTCCCCTTTCTTTGGGCTTTATTTCCCCTTTCTTTGCGTTTCTTTCCCCTTTCCTTGGGCTTTCTTTCCCCTTTCTTTGGGCTTTCTTTCCCCTTTCTTTGGGGTTTCTTTGGGCTTTCTTTCCCCTTTCTTTACCCTTTCTTTGGGGTTTCTTTCCCCTTTCTTTCCCCTTTCTTTGGGCTTTGTTTCCCCTTTCTTTGGGCTTTCTTTCCCCTTTCTTTGGGCTTTCTTTGGGCTTTCTTTCCCCTTTCTTTGGGCTTTCTTTCCCCTTTCTTTGGGCTTTCCTTGGGCTTTCTTTGGGCTTTCTTTGGGCTTTCTGTCCCCTTTCTTTCCAATTTCTTTGGGCTATCTTTGGGCATTCTTGGGCTTTCTTTCCCCTTTCTTTGGGCTTTCTTTCCCCTTTCTTTGGGCTTTCTTTCTCCTTTCTTTGGGCTTTCTTTCCCCTTTCTTTGGGCTGTCATTCCCCTTTCTTTGGGCTTTCTTTCCCCTTTCTTTGTGCTTTCTTTCCCCTTTCTTTGGGCTTTCTTTGGGCTTTCTTTGGGCTTTCTTTGGGCTTTCTTTCCCCTTTCTTTGGGCTTTCTTTCCCCTTTCTGTGGGCTTTCTTTGGGCTTTCTTTGGGCTTTCTATGTCCTTTTTTCCACTTTCTTTGGGCTTTCTTTCCCCTTTCTTTGGTCTTTCCTTGGGCTTTCTTTGGGCTTTCTTTGGGTTTTCTTTCCCCTTTCTTTCCACTTTCATTGGGCTTTCTTTGAGCTTTCTTTGGGCTTTCTTTCCCCTTTCTTTGGGCTTTCTTTCCCCTTTCTTTGGGCTTTCTTTCCCCTTTCTTTGGGCTTTCTTTCCCCTTTCTTTGGGCTTTCTGTCCCCTTTCTTTGGGCCTTCTTTCCCCCTTTCTCTGGGCTGTCATTCCCCTTTCTTTGGGCTTTCTTTTGGCTTTCTCTGGGCTTTCTTTCCCCTTTCTTTGGGCTTTCTTTCCCCTTTCTGTGGGCTTTCTTTGGGCTTTCTTTGGGCTTTCTTTCCCCTTTCTTTGGGCTTTCTTTCCCCTTTCTTTGGGCTTTTATTGGGCTTTCTTTGGGCTTTCTTTCCCCTTTCTTTCCACTTTCTGTGGGCTTTCTTTGGGGTTTCTTTGGGCTTTCTTTCCCCTTTCTTTGGGCTTTCTTTCCCCTTTCTTTGGGCTTTCTTTACCCTTTCCTTGGGCTGTCATTCCCCTTTCTTTGGGCTTTCTTTCCCATTTCTTTGGGCTTTCTTTCCCCTTTCCTTGGGCTTTCTTTCCCCTTTCTTTGGGCTTTCTTTCCCCTTTCTTTGGGCTTTTTTTCCCCTTTCTTTGGGCTGTCATTCTCCTTTCTTTGGGCTTTCTTTCCCCTTTCTTTGGGCTTTCTTTCCCCTTTCTTTGGGCTTTCTTTGGGCTTTCTTTGGGATTTGTTTGGGCTTTCTTTGGGCTTTCTTTAGGCTTTCTTTGGGCTTTCTTTAGGCTTTCTTTCCCCTTTCTTTGGGCTTTCTTTCCCCTTTCTGTGGGCTTTTTTTGGGCTTTCTTTCCCCTTTCTTTGGGCTTTCTTTCCCCTTTCTTTGGGCTTTCCTTGGTCTTTCTTTGGGCTTTCTTTGGGTTTTCTTTCCCCTTTCTTTCCACTTTCTTTGGGCTTTCTTTGGGCTTTTTTTGGGCTTTCTTTCCCCTTTCTTTGGGCTTTCATTCCCCTTTCTTTGGGCTTTCTTTCCCCTTTCTTTGGGCTTTCTTTCCCCTTTCTTTGGGCTTTCTTTCCCCTTTCTTTGGGCTTTCTTTCCCCTTTCTTTGGGCTTTATTTCCCTTTTCTTTGGGCTTTCTTTGGGCTTTCTTTGGGCTTTCTCTGGGCTTTCTTTCCCCTTTCTTTGGGCTTTCTTTCCCCTTTCTTTGGGCTTTCTTTCCCCTTTCTTTGGGCTTTCTTTCCCCTTTCCTTGGCCTTTCTTTGAGCTTTCTTTCCCCTTTCTTTGGGCTTTCTTTGGGCTGTCTTTCCCCTTTCTTTGGGCTTTCTTTCTCCTTTCTTAGGGTTTTCTTTCCCCTTTATCTGGGCTTTCTTTCCCCTTTCTTTGGGCTTTATTTGCGCTTTCTTTCCCATTTCTTTGGGCTTTCTTTGGGCTTTCTTTCCCCTTTCTTTGGGCTTTCTTTGGGCTTTCTTTCCCCTTTCTTTCTCCCTTCTTTGGGCTTTCTTTGGGCTTTCTTCCCCCTTTCTTTGGGCTTTCTTTCCCCTTTCTTTGGGCTTTATTTCCCCTTTCTTTGGGCTTTCTTTCCCCTTTCCTTGGGCTTTCTTTCCCCTTTCTTTGGGCTTTCTTTGGGCTTTCTTCCCCCTTTCTTTGGGCTTTCTTTCCCCTTTCTTTGGGCTTTATTTCCCCTTTCTTTGGGCTTTCTTTCCCCTTTCCTTGGGCTTTCTTTCCCCTTTCTTTGGGCTTTCTTTCCTCTTTCTTTGGGGTTTCTTTGGGCTTTCTTTCCCCTTTCTTTGGGGTTTCTTTGGGCTTTCTTTCCCCTTTCTTTGGGCTTTCTTTAGGCTTTCTTTCCCCTTTCTTTCCCCTTTCTTTGGGCTTTCTTTCCCCTTTCTTTCCCCTTTCTTTGGTCTTTGTTTCCCCTTTCTTTGGGCTTTCTTTCCCCTTTCTTTGGGCTTTCTTTGGGCTTTCTTTCCCCTTTCTTTGGGCTTTCTTTCCCCTTTCTTTGGGCTTTCCTTGGGCTTTCTTTGGGCTTTCTTTGGGCTTTCTTTCCCCTTTCTTTCCAATTTCTTTGGGCTATCTTTGAGCTTTCTTGGGCTTTCTTTCCCCTTTCTTTGGGCTTTCTTTCCCCTTTCTTTGGGCTTTCTTTCTCCTTTCTTTGGGCTTTCTTTCCCCTTTCTTTGGGCTGTCATTCCCCTTTCTTTGGCTTTCTTTCCCCTTTCTTTGGGCTTTCTTTGGGGTTTCTTTTGGCTTTCTTTGGGCTTTCTTTCCCCTTCTTTGGGCTTTCTTTCCCCTTTCTGTGGGCTTTCTTTGGGCTTTCTTTGGGCTTTTTCCCCCCTTTCTTTGGGCTTTCTTTCCCCTTTCTTTGGTCTTTCCTTGGGCTTTCTTTGGGCTTTCTTTGGCTTTCTTTGGGCTTTCTTTCCCATTTCTTTGGGCTTTCTTTCCCCTTTCTTTGGGCTTTCTTTCCCCTTTCTTTGGGCTTTCTTTCCCCTTTCTTTGGGCTTTCTTTCCCCTTTCTTTGGGCTTTCTTTCCCCTTTCTTTGGGCTTTCTTTCCCCTTTCTTTGGGCTTTCTTTGGGATTTGTTTGGGCTTTCTTTGGGCTTTCTTTGGGCTTTCTATGGGCTTTCTTTAGGCTTTCTTTCCCCTTTCTTTGGGCTTTCTTTCCCCTTTCTGTGGGCTTTTTTTGGGCTTTCTTTCTCCTTTCTTTGGGCATTCTTTCCCCTTTCTTTGGGCTTTCCTTGGGCTTTCTTTGGGCTTTCTTTGGGTTTTCTTTCCCCTTTCTTTCCACTTTCTTTGGGCTTTCTTTGGGCTTTTTTTGGGCTTTCTTTCCCCTTTCTTTGGGCTTTCATTCCCCTTTCTTTGGGCTTTCTTTCCCCTTTCTTTGGGCTTTCTTTCCCTTTTCTTTGGGCTTTCTCTGGGCTTTCTTTCCCCTTACTTTGGGCTTTCTTTCCCCTTTCTTTGGGCTTTCTTTCCCCTTTCTTTGGGCTTTCTTTCCCCTTTCCTTGGCCTTTCTTTGAGCTTTCTTACCCCTTTCTTTGGGCTTTCTTTCCCCATTCTTTGGGCTTTCTTTGGGCTGTCTTTCCCCTTTCTTTGGGCTTTCTTTCCCCTTTCTTTGGGTTTTCTTTCCCCTTTCTTTGGGCTTTCTTTCCCCTTTCTTTGGGCTTTATTTGCGCTTTCTTTCCCATTTCTTTGGGCTTTCTTTGGGCTTTCTTTCCCCTTTCTTTGGGCTTTCTTTGGGCTTTCTTTGGGCTTTCTTTCCCCTTTCTTTCCCCTTTCTTTGGGCTTTCTTTGGGCTTTCTTCCCCCTTTCTTTGGGCTTTTTTTCCCCTTTCTTTGGGCTTTATTTCCCCTTTCTTTGGGCTTTCTTTCCCCTTTCTTTCCTCTTTCTTTGGGATTTCTTTCCCCTTTCTTTGGGCTTTATTTCCCCTTTCTTTGGGCTTTCTTTCCCCTTTCCTTGGGCTTTCTTTCCCCCTTTCTTTGGGCTTTCTTTCCCCTTTCTTTGGGGTTTCTTTGGGCTTTCTTTCCCCTTTCTTTGGGGTTTCTTTGGGCTTTCTTTCCCCTTTCCTTGGGCTTTCTTTAGGCTTTCTTTCCCCTTTCTTTCCCCTTTCTTTGGGCTTTCTTTCCCCTTTCTTTCCCCTTTCTTTGGTCTTTGTTTCCCCTTTCTTTGGGCTTTCTTTCCCCTTTCTTTGGGCTTTCTTTGGGCTTTCTTTCCCCTTTCTTTGGGCTTTCTTTCCCCTTTCTTTGGGCTTTCCTTGGGCTTTCTTTGGGCTTTCTTTGGGCTTTCTTTCCCCTTTCTTTCCAATTTCTTTGGGCTATCTTTGGGCTTTCTTGGGCTTTCTTTCCCCTTTCTTTGGGCTTTCTTTCCCCTTTCTTTGGGCTTTCTTTCTCCTTTCTTTGGGCTTTCTTTCCCCTTTCTTTGGGCTGTCATTCCCCTTTCTTTGGGCTTTCTTTCCCCTTTCTTTGGGCTTTCTTTCCCCTTTCTTTGGGCTTTCTTTGGGCTTTCTTTGGGCTTTCTTTGGGCTTTCTTTGGGCTTTCTTTCCCCTTTCTTTGGGCTTTCTTTCCCCTTTCTGTGGGCTTTCTTTGGTCTTTCTTTGGGCTTTTTCCCCCCTTTCTTTGGGCTTTCTTTCCCCTTTCTTTGGTCTTTCCTTGGGCTTTCTTTGGGCTTTCTTTGGGCTTTCTTTGGGTTTTCTTTCCCCTTTCTTTCCACTTTCTTTGGGCTTTCTTTGGGCTTTCTTTGGGCTTCCTTTCTCCTTTCTTTGGGCTTTCTTTCCCCTTTCTTTGGGCTTTCTTTCCCCTTTCTTTGGGCTTTCTTTCCCCTTTCCTTGGGCTGTCATTCCCCTTTCTTTGGGCTTTCTTTCCCCTTTCCTTGGGCTTTCTTTCCCCTTTCTTTGGGCTTTCTTTGGGCTTTCTTTGGGATTTCCTTGGGCTTTCTTTGGGCTTTCTTTAGGCTTTCTTTGGGCTTTCTTTAGGCTTTCTTTCCCCTTTCTTTGGGTTTTCTTTCCCCTTTCTGTGGGCTTTTTTTGGGCTTTCTTTCCCCTTTCTTTGGGCTTTCTTTCTCCTTTCTTTGGGTTTTCCTTGGGCTTTCTTTGGGCTTTCTTTGGGTTTTCTTTCCCCCTTTCTTTCCACTTTCTTTGGGCTTTCTTTTTGCTTTTTTTGGGCTTTCTTTCCCCTTTCTTTGGGCTTTCTTTCCCCTTTCTTTGGGCTTTCTTTCCCCTTTCTTTGGGCTTCCTTTCCCCTTTCTTTGGGCTTTCTTTCCCCTATATTTGGGCTGTCATTCCCCTTTCTTTGGGCTTTCTTTCCCCTTTCTTTGGGCCTTCTTTCCCTTTTCTTTGGGCTTTCTTTGGGCTTTCTTTGGGCTTTCTCTGGGCTTTCTTTCCCCTTTCTTTGGGCTTTCTTTCCCCTTTCTTTGGGCTTTCTTTCCCCTTTCTTTGGGCTTTCTTTCCCCTTTCTTTGGGCTTTCTTTCCCCTTTCTTTGGGCTTTCTTTGGTCTGTCTTTCCCCTTTCTTTGGGCTTTCTTTCCCCTTTCTTTGGGTTTTCTTTCCCCTTTCTTTGGGCTTTCTTTCCCCTTTCTTTGGGCTTTCTTTGCGCTTTCTTTCCCCTTTCTTTGGGCTTTCTTTGGGCTTTCTTTGGGCTTTCTTTCCCCTTTCTTTCCCCTTTCTTTGGGCTTTCTTTGGGCTTTCTTCCCCCCTTTTTTGGGCTTTCTTTCCCCTTTCTTTGGGCTTTATTTCCCCTTTCTTTGCGTTTCTTTCCCCTTTCCTTGGGCTTTCTTTCCCCTTTCTTTGGGCTTTCTTTCCCCTTTCTTTGGGGTTTCTTTGGGCTTTCTTTCCCCTTTCTTTGGGGTTTCTTTGGGCTTTCTTTCCCCTTTCTTTGGGCTTTCTTTGGGCTTTCTTTCCCCTTTCTTTACCCTTTCTTTGGGGTTTCTTTCCCCTTTCTTTCCCATTTCTTTGGGCTTTCTTTCCCCTTTCTTTGGGCTTTCTTTGGGTTTCTTTCCCCTTTCTTGGGGCTTTCTTTCCCCTTTCTTTGGGCTTTCTTTCCCCTATCTTTGGGCTTTCTTTCTCCTTTCTTTGGGCTTTCTTTCCCCTTTCTTTGGGCTGTCATTCCCCCTTTCTTTGGGCTTTCTTTCCCCTTTCTTTGGGCTTTCTTTGGGCTTTCTTTGGGCTTTCTTTAGGCTTTCTTTGGGCTTTCTTTGGGCTTTCTTTGGGCTTTCTTTGGGCTTTCTTTCCCCTTTCTGTGGGCTTTCTTTGGGCTTTCTTTGGGCTTTCTTTGGGCTTTTTTTCCCCGTTCTTTGGGCTTTCTTTCCAATTTCTTTGGTCTTTCCTTGGGCTTTCTTTGGGCTTTCTTTGGGTTTTCTTTCCCCTTTCTTTCCACTTTCATTGGGCTTTCTTTGGGCTTTCTTTCCCCTTAGTTTGGGCTTTCTTTCCCCTTTCTTTGGGCTTTCTTTCCCCTTTCTTTGGGCTTTCTTTCCCCTTTCTTTGGGCTTTCTGTCCCCTTTCTTTGGGCCTTCTTTCCCCTTTCTCTGGGCTGTCATTCCCCTTTCTTTGGGCTTTCTTTCCCCTTTCTTTGGGCTTTCTTTCCCTTTTCTTTGGGCTTTCTTTGGGCTTTCTTTGGGCTTTCTTTTGGCTTTCTCTGGGCTTTCTTTCCCCTTTCTTTGGGCTTTCCTTCCCCTTTCTGTGGGCTTTCTTTGGGCTTTCTTTGGGCTTTCTTTCCCCTTTCTTTGGGCTTTCTTTCCCCTTTCTTTGGGCTTTTCTTGGGCTTTCTTTGGGCTTTCTTTCCCCTTTCTTTCCACTTTCTTTGGGGTTTCTTTGGGCTTTCTTTCCCCTTTCTTTGGGCTTTCTTTCCCCTTTCTTTGGGCTTTCTTTCCCCTTTCCTTGGGCTGTCATTCCCCTTTCTTTGGGCTTTCTTTCCCATTTCTTTGGGCTTTCTTTCCCCTTTCTTTGGGCTTTCTTTCCCCTTTCTTTGGGCTTTCTTTCCCCTTTCTTTGGGCTTTCTTTCCCCTTTCTTTGGGCTGTCATTCCCCTTTCTTTGGGCTTTCTTTCCCCTTTCTTTGGGCTTTCTTTGGGCTTTCTTTGGGATTTGTTTGGGCTTTCTTTGGGCTTTCTTTAGGCTTTCTTTGGGCTTTCTTTAGGCTTTCTTTACCCTTTCTTTGGGCTTTCTTTCCCCTTTCTGTGGGCTTTTTTTGATCTTTCTTTCCCCTTTCTTTGGGCTTTCTTTCCCCTTTCTTTGGGCTTTCCTTGGGCTTTCTTTGGGCTTTCTTTGGGTTTTCTTTCCCCTTTCTTTCCACTTTCTTTGGGCTTTCTTTGGGCTTTTTTTGGGCTTTCTTTCCCCTTTCTTTGGGCTTTCATTCCCCTTTCTTTGGGCTTTCTTTCCCCTTTCTTTGGGCTTTCTTTCCCCTTTCTTTGGGCTTTCTTTCCCGTATCTTTGGGCTGTCATTCCACTTTCTTTGGGCTTTCTTTCCCATTTCTTTGGGCTTTCTTTCCCTTTTCTTTGGGCTTTCTTTGGGCTTTCTTTGGGCTTTCTCTGGGCTTTCTTTCCCCTTTCTTTGGGCTTTCTTTCCCCTTTCTTTGGGGTTTCTTTCCCCTTTCTTTGGGCTTTCTTTCCCCTTTCCTTGGCCTTTCTTTGAGCTTTCTTTCCCCTTTCTTTGGGCTTTCTTTGGGCTGTCTTTCCCCTTTCTTTGGGCTTTCTTTCCCCTTTCTTTGGGTTTTCTTTCCCCTTTCTTTGGGCTTTCTTTCCCCTTTCTTTGGGCTTTATTTGCGCTTTCTTTCCCATTTCTTTGGGCTTTCTTTGGGCTGTCTTTCCCCTTTCTTTGGGCTTTCTTTCCCCTTTCTTTGGGCTTTCTTTGGGCTTTCTTTCCCCTTTCTTTCCCCTTTCTTTGGGCTTTCTTTGGGCTTTCTTCCCCCTTTCTTTGGGCTTTCTTTCCCCTTTCTTTGGGCTTTATTTCCCCTTTCTTTGGGCTTTCTTTCCCCTTTCCTTGGGCTTTCTTTCCCCTTTCTTTGGGCTTTCTTTCCCCTTTCTTTGGGGTTTCTTTGGGCTTTCTTTCCCCTTTCTTTGGGATTTCTTTGGGCTTTCTTTCCCCTTTCTTTGGGCTTTCTTTAGGCTTTCTTTCCCCTTTCTTTGGGCTTTCTTTCCCCTTTCTTTCCCCTTTCTTTGGTCTTTGTTTCCCCTTTCTTTGGGCTTTCTTTCCCCTTTCTTTGGGCTTTCTTTGGGCTTTCTTTCCCCTTTCTTTGGGCTTTCTTTCCCCCTTTCTTTGGGCTTTCCTTTGGCTTTCTTTGGGCTTTCTTTGGGATTTCTTTCCCCTTTCTTTCCAATTTCTTTGGGCTATCTTTGGGCTTTCTTGGGCTTTCTTTCCCCTTTCTTTGGGCTTTCTTTCCCCTTTCTTTGGGCTTTCTTTCTCCTTTCTTTGGGCTTTCTTTCCCCTTTCTTTGGGCTGTCATTCCCCTTTCTTTGGGCTTTCTTTCCCCTTTCTTTGGGCTTTCTTTCCCCTTTCTTTGGGCTTTCTTTGGGCTTTCTTTGGGCTTTCTTTCCCCCTTCTTTGGGCTTTCTTTCCCCTTTCTTTGGGCTTTCTTTCCCCTTTCTTTGGTCTTTCCTTGGGCTTTCTTTGGGCTTTCTTTGGGCTTTCTTTGGGTTTTCTTTCCCCTTTCTTTCCACTTTCTTTGGGCTTTCTTTGGGCTTTCTTTGGGCTTTCTTTCTCCTTTCTTTGGGCTTTCTTTCCCCTTTCTTTGGGCTTTCTTTCCCCTTTCTTTGGGCTTTCTTTCCCCTTTCCTTGGGCTGTCATTCCCCTTTCTTTGGGCTTTCTTTTCCATTTCTTTGGTCTTTCTTTCCCCTTTCTTTGGGCTTTCTTTCCCCTTTCTTTGGGCTTTCTTTACCTTTTCTTTGGGCTTTCTTTCCCCTTTCATTGGGCTGTCATTCCCCTTTCTTTGGGCTTTCTTTCCCCTTTCCTTGGGATTTCTTTCCCCTTTCTTTGGGTTTTCTTTGGGCTTTCTTTGGGATTTCCTTGGGCTTTCTTTGGGCTTTCTTTAGGCTTTCTTTGGGCTTTCTTTAGGCTTTCTTTCCCCTTTCTTTGGGTTTTCTTTCCCCTTTCTGTGGGCTTTTTTTTGGGCTTTCTTTCCCCTTTCTTTGGCTTTCTTTCCAATTTCTTTGGGCTTTCCTTGGGCTTTCTTTGGGCTTTCTTTGGGTTTTCTTTCCCCTTTCTTTCCACTTTCTTTGGGCTTTCTTTGGGCTTTTTTTGGGCTTTCTTTCCCCTTTCTTTGGGCTTTCTTTCCCCTTTCTTTGGGCTTTCTTTCCCCTTTCTTTGGGCTGCCTTTCCCCTTTCTTTGGGCTTTCTTTCCCCTATCTTTGGGCTGTCATTCCCCTTTCTTTGGGCTTTCTTTCCCCTTTCTTTGGGCTTTCTTTCCCTTTTCTTTGGGCTTTCTTTGGGCTTTCTTTGGGCTTTCTCTGTGCTTTCTTTCCCCTTTCTTTGGGCTTTCTTTCCCCTTTCTTTGGGCTTTCTTTCCCCTTTCTTTGGGCTTTCTTTCCCCTTTCCTTGGCCTTTCTTTGAGCTTTCTTTCCCCTTTCTTTGGGCTTTCTTTCCCCTTTCTTTGGGATTTCTTTGGGCTGTCTTTCCCCTTTCTTTGGGCTTTCTTTCCCCTTCCTTTGGGTTTTCTTTCCACTTTCTTTGGGCTTTCTTTCCCCTTTCTTTGGGCTTTCTTTGCGCTTTCTTTCCCATTTCTTTGGGCTTTCTTTGGGCTTTCTTTCCCCTTTCTTTGGGCTTTCTTTGCGCTTTCTTTCCCATTTCTTTGGGCTTTCTTTGGGCTTTCTTTCCCCTTTCTTTGGGCTTTCTTTCCCCTTTCTTTGGGCTTTCTTTGGGCTTTCTTTGGGCTTTCTTTCCCCTTTCTTTCCCCTTTCTTTGGGCTTTCTTTGGGCTTTCTTCCCCCTTTCTTTGGGCTTTCTTTCCCCTTTCTTTGGGCTTTATTTCCCCTTTCTTTGGGCTTTCTTTCCCCTTTCCGTGGGCTTTCTTTCCCCTTTCTTTGGGCTTTCTTTCCCCCTTTCTTTGGGGTTTCTTTGGGCTTTCTTTCCCCTTTCTTTGGGCTTTCTTTGGGCTTTCTTTCCCCTTTCTTTACCCTTTCTTTGGGGTTTCTTTCCCCTTTCTTTCCCCTTTCTTTGGGCTTTGTTTCCCCTTTCTTTGGGCTTTCTTTCCCCTTTCTTTGGGCATTCTTTGGGCTTTCTTTCCCCTTTCTTTGGGCTTTCTTTCCCCTTTCTTTGGGCTTTCCTTGGGCTTTCTTTGGGCTTTCTTTGGGCTTTCTTTCCAATTTTTTTTGGCTATCTTTGGGCTTTCTTGGGCTTTCTTTCCCCTTTCTTTGGGCTTTCTTTCCCGTTTCTTTGGGCTTTCTTTCTCCTTTTTTTGGGCTTTCTTTCCCCTTTCTTTGGGCTGTCATTCCCCTTTCTTTGGGCTTTCTTTCCCCCTTTCTTTGGGCTTTCTTTGGGCTTTCTTTGGGCTTTCTTTGGGATTTCTTTGGGCTTTCTTTGGGCTTTCTTTGGGCTTTCTTTGGGCTTTCTTTGGGCTTTCTTTGGGCTTTCTTTCCCCTTTCTTTGGGCTTTCTTTCCCCTTTCTTTGGTCTTTCCTTGGGCTTTCTTTGGGCTTTCTTTGGGCTTTCTTTGGGCTTTCTTTCCCCTTTCTTTGGGCTTTCTTGCCCCTTTCTTTGGGCTTTCTTTCCCCTTTCTTTGGGCTTTCTTACGCCTTTCTTTGGGCTTTCTTTCCACTTTCTTTGGGCTTTCTTTCCCCTTTCTTTGGGCTTTCTTTCCCCTTTCTTTGGGCTTTCTTTCCCTTTTCTTTGGGCTTTCTTTGGACTTTCTTTGGGCTTTCTTTGGGCATTCTCTGGGCTTTCTTTCCCCTTTCTTTGGGCTTTCTTTCCCCATTCTTTGGGCTTTCTTTCCCCTTTCTTTGTGCTTTCTTTGAGCTTTCGTTCCCCTTTCTTTGGGCTTTCTTTCCCCTTTCTTTGGGCTTTCTTTGGGCTGTCTTTCCCCTTTCTTTGGGCTTTCTTTCCCCTTTCTTTGGGATTTCTTTCCCCTTTCTTTGGGCTTTATTTCCCCTTTCTTTGGGCTTTCTTTCCCCTTTCCGTGGGCTTTCTTTGGGCTTTCTTTCCCCTTTCTTTCCCCTTTCTTTGGGCTTTCTTTGGGCTGTCTTTCCCCTTCTTTGGGCTTTCTTTCCCCTTTCTTTGGGCTTTCTTTGGGCTTTCTTTCCCCTTTCTTTGGGCTTTCTTTGGGCTTTCTTTCCCCTTTCTTTACCCTTTCTTTGGGGTTTCTTTCCCCTTTCTTTCCCCTTTCTTTGGGCTTTGTTTCCCCTTTCTTTGGGCTTTCTTTCCCCTTTCTTTGGGCTTTCTTTGGGCTTTCTTTCCCCTTTCTTTGGGCTTCTTTCCCCTTTCTTTGGGCTTTCATTGGGCTTTCTTTGGGCTTTCTTTGGGCTTTCTTTCCCCTTTCTTTCCAATTTCTTTGGGCTATCTTTGGGCTTTCTTGGGCTTTCTTTCCCCTTTCTTTGGGCTTTCTTTCCCCTTTCTTTGGGCTTTCTTTCTCCTTTCTTTGGGCTTTCTTTCCCCTTTCTTTGGGCTGTCATTCCCCTTTCTTTGGGCTTTCTTTCCCCTTTCTTTGGGCTTTCTTTCCCCTTTCTTTGGGCTTTCTTTGGGCTTTCTTTGGGCTTTCATTGGGCTTTCTTTGGGCTTTCTTGGGGCTTTCTTTCCCATTTCTTTGGCCTTTCTTTCCCCTTTCTGTGGGCTTTCTTTGGGCTTTCTTTGGGCTTTTTTTCCCCTTTCTTTGGGCTTTCTTTCCCCTTTCTTTGGTCTTTCCTTGGGCTTTCTTTGGGCTTTCTTTGGGTTTTCTTTCCCCTTTCTTTCCACTTTCTTTGGGCTTTCTTTGGGCTTTCTTTGGGCTTTCTTTGGGCTTTCTTTGGGCTTTCTTTGGGCTTTCTTGCCCCTTTCTTTGGGCTTTCTTTCCCCTTTCTTTGGGCTTTCTTACCCCTTTCTTTGGGCCTTCTTTCCCCTTTCTTTGGGCTTTCTTTCCCATTTCTTTGGGCTTTCTTTCCCCTTTCTTTGGGCTTTCTTTCCCTTTTCTTTGGGCTTTCTTTGAGCTTTCTTTCCCCTTTCTTTGGGCTTTCTTTCCCCTTTCTTTGGGCTTTCTTTGGGCTGTCTTTCCCCTTTCTTTGGGCTTTCTTTCCCCTTTCTTTGGGATTTCTTTCCCCTTTCTTTGGGCTTTCTTTCCCCTTTCTTTGGGCTTTCTTTGCGCTTTCTTTCCCCTTTCTTTGGGCTTTCTTTGGGCTTTCTTTCCCCTTTCTTTGGGCTTTCTTTGGGCTTTCTTTCCCCGTTCTTTACCCTTTCTTTTGGCTTTCTTTGGGCTTTCTTCCCCCTTTCTTTCCCCTTTCTTTGGGCTTTCTTTCCCCTTTCTTTCCTCTTTCTTTGGGCTTTCTTTCCCCCTTTCTTTGGGCTTTATTTCCCCTTTCTTTGGGCTTTCTTTCCCCTTTCTTTGGGCTTTCTTTCCCCTTTCTTTGGGCTTTCTTTCCCCTTTCTTTGGGGTTTCTTTGGGCTTTCTTTCCCCTTTCTTTGGGCTTTCTTTGGGCTTTCTTTCCCCTTTCTTTCCCCTTCCTTTGGGCTTTCTTTCCCCTTTCTTTCCCCTTTCTTTGGGATTTGTTTCCCCTTTCTTTGGGCTTTCTTTCCCCTTTCTTTGGATTTCTTTCCCCTTTCTTTGGGCTTTCTTTCCCCTTTCTTTGGGCTTTCTTTGCGCTTTCTTTCCCCTTTCTTTGGGCTTTCTTTGGGCTTTCTTTCCCCTTTCTTTGGGCTTTCTTTGGGCTTTCTTTGGGCTTTCTTTCCCCGTTCTTTACCCTTTCTTTTGGCTTTCTTTGGGCTTTCTTCCCCCTTTCTTTCCCCTTTCTTTGGGCTTTCTTTCCCCTTTCTTTCCTCTTTCTTTGGGCTTTCTTTCCCCTTTCTTTGGGCTTTATTTCCCCTTTCTTTGGGCTTTCTTTCCCCTTTCTTTGGGCTTTCTTTCCCCTTTCTTTGGGCTTTCTTTCCCCTTTCTTTGGGGTTTCTTTGGGCTTTCTTTCCCCTTTCTTTGGGCTTTCTTTGGGCTTTCTTTCCCCTTTCTTTCCCCTTCCTTTGGGCTTTCTTTCCCCTTTCTTTCCCCTTTCTTTGGGATTTGTTTCCACTTTCTTTGGGCTTTCTTTCCCCTTTCTTTGGGCTTTCTTTGGGCTTTCTTTCCCCTTTCTTTGGGCTTTCTTTCCCCTTTCTGTGGGCTTTCTTTGGGCTTTCTTTGGGCTTTTTTTCCCCTTTCTTTGGGCTTTCTTTCCCCTTTCTTTGGTCTTTCCTTGGGCTTTCTTTGGGCTTTCTTTGGGTTTTCTTTCCCCTTTCTTTCCACTTTCTTTGGGCTTTCTTTCCCCTTTCTTTGGGCTTTCTTTCCCCTTTCTTTGGGCTTTCTTTCCCCTTTCTTTGGGCTTTCTTTCCCCTTTCCTTGGGCTTTCTTTCCCCTTTCTTTGGGCTTTCTTTCCCCTTTCTTTCGGCTTTCTTTCCCATTTCTTTGGGCTCTCTTTCCCCTTTCTTTGGGCTTTCTTTCCCCTTTCTTTGGGCTGTCATTCCCCTTTCTTTGGGCTTTCTTTCCCCTTTCTTTGGGCTTTCTTTCCCCTTTCTTTGGGCTTTCTTTGGGAGTTCTTTGGGCTTTCTTTGGGCTTTCTTAGGCTTTCTTTGGGCTTTCTTTAGGCTTTCTTTCCCCTTTCTTTGGGCTTTCTTTCCCCTTTCTGTGGGCTTTTTTTGGGCTTTCTTTCCCCTTTCTTTGGGCTTTCTTTCCGCTTTCTTTGGGCTTTCCTTGGGCTTTCTTTGGGTTTTCTTTCCCCTTTCTTTCCACTTTCTTTGGGCTTTCTTTGGGCTTTTTTTGGGCTTTCTTTCCCCTTTCTTTGGGCTTTCTTTCCCCTTTCTTTGGGCTTTCTTTCCCCTATCTTTGGGCTGTCTTTCCCCCTTTCTTTGGGCTTTCTTTCCCCTTTCTTTGGGCTTTATTTCCCCTTTCTTTGGGCTTTCTTTCCCCTTTCCTTGGGCTTTCTTTCCCCTTTCTTTGGGCTTTCTTTCCCCTTTCTTTGGGGTTTCTTTGGGCTTTCTTTCCCCTTTCTTTGGGCTTTCTTTGCGCTTTCTTTCCCCTTTCTTTGCGCTTTCTTTGGGCTTTCTTTCCCCTTTCTTTACCCTTTCTTTGGGGTTTCTTTCCCCTTTCTTTCCCCTTTCTTTGGGCTTTGTTTCCCCTTTCTTTGGGCTTTCTTTCCCCTTTCTTTGGGCTTTCCTTGGGCTTTCTTTGGGCTTTCTTTGGGCTTTCTTTCCCCTTTCTTTCCAATTTCTTTGGGATATCATTGGGCTTTCTTTGGGCTTTCTTTCCCCTTTCTTTGGGCTTTCTTTCCCGTTTCTTTGGGCTTTCTTTCTCCTTTCTTTGGGCTTTCTTTCCCCTTTCTTTGGGCTGTCATTCCCCTTTCTTTGGGCTTTCTTTCCCCTTTCTTTGGGCTTTCTTTGGGCTTTCTTTGGGCTTTCTTTGGGCTTTCTTTGGGCTTTCTTGGGGCTTTCTTTCCCATTTCTTTGGGCTTTCTTTCCCCTTTCTGTGGGCTTTCTTTGGGCTTTCTTTGGGCTTTCTTTGGGCTTTCTTTCCCCTTTCTTTGGGCTTTCTTTCCCCTTTCTTTCATCTTTCCTTGGGCTTTCTTTGGGCTTTCTTTGGGTTTTCTTTCCCCTTTCTTTCCACTTTCTTTGGGCTTTATTTGGGCATTCTCTGGGCTTTCTTTCCCCTTTCTTTGGGCTTTCTTTCCCCTTTCTTTGGGCTTTCTTTCCCCTTTCTTTGGGCTTTCTTTCCCTTTTCTGTGGGCTTTCTTTGGGCTTTCTTTCCCCTTTCTTTGGGCTTTCTTTCCCCCTTCTTTGGGATTTCTTTCCCCTTTCTTTGGGCTTTCTTTCCCCTTTCTTTGGGCTTTCTTTGCGCTTTCTTTCCCCTTTCATTGGGCTTTCTTTGGGCTTTCTTTCCCCTTTCTTTGGGCTTTCTTTGGGCTTTCTTTGGGCTTTCTTTCCCCGTTCTTTACCCTTTCTTTGGGCTTTCTTTGGGCTTTCTTCCCCCTTTCTTTCCCCTTTCTTTGGGCTTTCTTTTCCCTTTCTTTCTCTTTCTTTCTTTCCCCT